>NC_081343.1:64200754-64474035 GCF_029784015.1 Lycium ferocissimum
CTCTCACTTTCATTTTGGAAAAATTATATTCCTTTTTTATGCTCTAAAAAAAAAAAAAAAAAAAAGACACCATACATCTGGTCACACCAAAAAGGATATGGATATATATAAAACTTTACTATCGTATTTTATAGTATGTAAAGAACTTTAATCAATTAGAAATTTTTGTTTTTTGAGGAAACAAATATAATGGCTAAGAGGTTATATATATGTGTGTGTGTGTAATGACCAAGAAGAAAACAATTGAATCCAAAGAGAGGTGCTCATGTCACGTGCACAAAGAGCTATGGCTGATTCAATCTTATACTATATTAATATATTAAAATATTAATCGGAAGGACACGACGCCACATGGACAATGAAACTTAGCTAATTAAGTCCGGATTTTATTATTTATGATCAGAAGAAGGTACTTGCTACATGCCATACAGAAAAGTGTATGGCAAGCTCTTGCATTACTGTTGGTTAAATTACAAATGTTACCAAACTCTTTGTTCTGGTGCTTGCCATAAAAACTTACTTTCTCCGTCGCAATTTATCTGATACATTGCCCTTTTTTTGTTTCAAGAAAAATAACATCTTTTATATATATATATTTAAAAATAGTATATAATGGTTAGTGAAATAATTTACAAAGTTTTAAATCATAATTTAACTTTTTAAAATTTTATACCCAATCAAATACCGTCACATGAAAATGGAACGAGGGGACTATAAAATTTGAAAAGCAAGCTTAGAGCATTGGACATCATTTTTTCTACAAAGTTCATGTGGAAAATCAAAGGCTGGGCGGCTGTGATTGGGAGTGCACTTTAGACCATGCATGTTCTCACATGAGACTAATTTGGAAAAGTAGCTGACACAACTTTAAGTTCAAGACCTCCTCTAACTATACCTTTCTTCAGACAATCAACAACAAAGTACTCTGATAATCTGATTTACTTGTAGAAAGTTCTTCTCTTTGCTAGCACTGCACCCTGTTTTACCGTGTGTTATGCAATAAGGAATAAAATATACGATGCTAAGAAATTTTACATTGTAGATAGGGGTGTACATGGACCGAGTTGGTTCGGATTTTTTAAACGCTAAACCAAACCAATTGCATCGGGTTTTTAAATTTATACACCAAACCAAACCAATAAAATTCGGGTTTTTCAACCTTGGGTTTTCTCGGGTTATTCGGTTTTTTCGGGGTTTTTTTCGGAATAGTCTTGATACAAAACATATAACTTTTACTTCAAATATTTCTTTAGTTCTAGTAAGATACAACTATATAATTAAGGTGTTTCTTAAGAAAATAACACAAAATGTGAGAAGAGTGATGACATTGTATTAAAATATTCAACAAAAGCTAATAAATTCGGTCAAAATAAATATTGCTAATTAACAAGCCATAAAGAAAATGACCATAATCTAAAAATACTAAATCATGCTAAAATAAGTACGGCTAATAAGTATTAATTACATGACAAAGAAATAAAACTTAAGTTATGTTTTTTCACTCTCTAAATAAATTATGCAAAACTGAAGAATAGATATCCAACATTATTGTCATTCCTAGTGGTAAATTGAATTTCTTTTGTTAGCATTAGTGTTGAGTTAGTTTTGGTTTGGGTTTTATTTGAGTTGGACTTTATTTGAGTTACTAACATCCATAGGATATAAAACTTATTGACATTCAAAATTCGAAGTTCAAGCTTGAATAATATGATAATAGTTAAAGAACTATGAAAAAATTTAAGAAATATTTATAAATTACATTACAAATAAATATTTTTATGCATAAAATATTTTAAAATTTGAATACATTTAATGTCGGGTTGGTTTGGTTCGGTTTGACTTTTTTTAGTTAAAACCAAACCAAACCAATTATGGTCGGTCTTTTTTTTTTAAACCAAGTCAAACCAAACCACTAATCGAGTTTTTTTCTCGGTTTGATTCGGTTTATCGGTTTGGTGCGGTTTGTCGGTTTACTTTGTACACCCCTAATTGTAGACATTTGAACATGCATAGATTCAATTGAAATTTGAAATTAAGAATGGTGTTCTTGAAGTTGAAATTAAAAAATGTTATTTGAAAGTTAAAAGTTATATTCAACATATACTTCATTTAAATTTGGGAATTAATAACGCTTTGCTACGACTTAATCCGATTTGGGACCAAAAGAAATGAAGACCTTGTATAAGCTTTGTTGGTTGGATGAATTTTAATTAATGTAGATTTTTCAAAAGATTGTATAGAAGTGAAAGGAAACCAGTCAATTAACTTATCCAATCCCTCACTCACAGACGGCTGATTGATACTATTGTTCAGCTGAATTGAAGTTTCAAAAGCCACCATCCTCGAATTAATTCAAATTCTTCTACAAAGATTCACTATTGGACTTCCTTTACAGAGAGATTTCTTTTTCCCGAGGAGTAGCTAGGCTTGTCCGTTTTAAATTTTAATTTCATGATTTCAGTCCTTAAATCATGTACCCGTTGCTTTTTTGATTTACACGTCCCTTAAGAAATATTAATTAGGAGGAATATTTGACAAACTCTATCTCATTTATGTCTAAGCTATAATTTCTCTCCATTAAATGTTTATTCTATTTATGTGTTATCTCTATTAATGACAAAATTCTACTAATGGTAAAATGGGAAAATATAATTGATTTTGCCTCGAACTTCTGAAACACAAATAATTTGAAACAACTACTTTTAGTAACCACTACAGATAATTTGAGACGGAGGGAGTAATTTAAAAGGGACGCTGCAAGTTGCTTTGTAATTTGGATTAGGGTGTTATTGCGTATCTTTATGCTTCTTTTCTTGTGGTCCCAACTCTCAAATCCAATTAACTCGTTGCAAAGCACCATATTTTCAACAGTTAAAAAAGTTTGTAGGTCTTAGCAAAGCACCATGTCATAACAGTAACTAGCTTTCTCTCCAAATTGATGTGGTACATTGCACCTACACATTCTCCTTTTTAGATGTTTGAATGTCGTTAGGACGTTCACACTGGTCTCAATCGTACTTAATTACTTCTCTATTGAAGACGTTTAATGTTTTAGGCTGTGTTTGGTATAGATGAAAATATTTATCCTTCTGGACTTCAGTTAATAGAGTCGAGAGAACAGTTCAACAATATAGCAAACGATTGGGCTTTATTGTATACTTTATTCGTTCATGAACTTGAACTCGGATGCTTTCTTCATATTTCTCGTGTAGCTTGATTTTGATGTCTTAAGACGCGTGTTTTTAACTTTATGAAAAGTCTCAATCTATAGTTGTACGGAAGGGATAATTATGTTGTTGACAGAGGCTCTGTGCTTAATTATTGGATCGGCTCTTTGAAACATCAAACTCGTCAATCGGATACTTGATAAAGTATATTTGATTGGTCGAAATATGTCACTTAAACGTGGAAGACTAGAAGGAATAAGTGACAATATCTTACTAATAGATCTTGAATTCGAAGTAAGCAAGCTCATAATTAAATAGATGGTGTGAGTCGAATCAAGTTAATCCTCTAATTAAGTCTATGTAAATTAGCTAATACTTTATCTTAATTTGGACCAATATTTCCTGAATTACGAACTTAATCCAAATTTTAAATGACCTTCACTAAGAAAATTTAGAACTTGTTTACTATTTGCATCAGAATAATCAAAATTTGTAGAGAGAAAGAGGGGAGCAGGCATTAATTATAAGCACTGTAGCGGTGAGAAATTTTGGAAGTGTCCACATGATCAAACCTCAAGTCCTTTGCCTTCGCCATTGTTTCACCTAAGTTTAGTGCTACAAACATTCAAATCTGGGAATTATTCAGCGTTCTGTACATAGCACATGATAATAATTAATACTCTAAACAACATAGTATATATTCTTGCCAAATTTTCTTAAGGTAAACATCTTAATTTCTTTCCTATAAACTAGCTAATTATAAGCTGCATCAAATAAGAACATACTTAATTAATTTCCCCAATTTCATAATGCTTGCAATACTAAATCATTATTGGTTATTTGTGTATAGGCTGTGAATGTTAATTATTCTCCATTAACCTCATGTTTTATGTTCCTCTTCCTCAGCAAATAATGGATTAGCAATATTCTGGAGCTGCCCACCATCAACCTCTGGGATCATCAATGTACAACTCTCCCCTGCATCCTTGGAATCATGTTTGGTATCAATATAAACGCACGAACAACATTCCAATGACACGAAAAATGCGGCGGCGACACCGCTAATAAGCCGTGTCGCCACCCCATCAACCCTCTTTGTGACCACTGTCCCACAACTTGTGATTGATTTTTCTGGCTCTCCTCTTGGTGTAACCATCGAACTTTTTTGACACCAACATAGGTCCATGCCGCATGTAGTCGCTTCTTTCCCTTTCTTCATCATAATTTTAATTGTAAGTTTGTTCAAAAGAAATTGAGGTTTTACAGTTTTTTGGCTAAGCTTTTTATAATCAAGTTCGAAATTTAAGTTTATGATTAATGGCGTGCCATTAGGAACAACATCAAGAATTTATTCTCATGCAAGTTTCATGATTTAAATTATGCAGGCCTGTGTGTTTATTATGACTCAAATTATCATTAGGGATGATAATATATCAATACATTTATTAAATCATCCTTCATAATTTCAAAAGCACTTTTCTTTTAGGTCGGGTATGATAATTAAATGCAGTTTTAAGAGGAAGCTATCGGATTGATCAAATAAGAAGAAGAAGAAGAAGAAGAAGAAGAAAAGAAAAGAATGTTTTAGGGGTAAATGGTAAGGGATAACCTATGAGATGAAGTAAATCAAAGAACTATAAAATGTTGATAGAATCCCTAAAGATTCCCCTAAATTTGACGTGTTTTATTCAACACCCCTTAAACTATCAATAATATTAATTACCCTCTAAACTTGGCTATTTGATAGTCTTTACACCCCCCGGGTGAGATACACTCGCCTACCACGTGGATGTGACATTTTAAAAAAATAAAAAGTTTTTTTTTTTTTTTGCTTTTTAAAATTCATTAATATTTTAGATTTTTTTCTTCGGGTTACCGAAAATAGCCTCTCAACCTCTCAAGGTAGGGGTAAGGTCTCCGTACACTCTACCCTCCCCAGACCCCAATTTGTGAGATTTCAATGGGTATGTTATTGTTGATGTTTTCTTGTTCGGGCTAGAACTTTATTTTTTAGGTAAAAAATATTATTTGGCTAAAAATAATAAAATTTTAGCCAATATATTTTTACAGGCTTTGCCGAAAAGAAGAAATACACCATTGAAATAGATAGTTATTACATCTAGATAAGATAATAAGAATTATACAATTGAAACTTCATAATTCTGCTAAAACTTTATATTTCACTAAGAATAAAGAAGATCTAACCGAGTAGTATTTTTATATATAGATTTGGGCCCGAAAAAGAGAGAAAAAAATTAAAAGAAATAGTCATTGCATCTAAAAAAGAAGTACACAATTGCAACTCCATTATTTTCGTTTAATTTTTTATTTGAATAAAAATAATAAAACTCTATGTTTTTTCAATTGATTTTGACCTGATAAGAAAAAAATATGCAATCGAAATAAATAGTCATTGCATCTAAGGAATTTTTAAGAAATATATTTTTATGAAATTTCTTTGGCATTTATTGAGTGAGCTGGATAACAATTTAAACACGTGCTGAATAAAATGCCAAAAACAAAGGAGTGCAGTCATTTTCAGGTCATTTCACTCTTCGAACAAAGAAAAAAATTTAATTCTCTCCTACGCTCTTAATTTTTTTCATGGAGAAAGCGGTTGTTTCTCTTGGAATTTGATCTTGTGAATCACTATATTCTTTCATAATCGAGTCTTGGCTTGTGTCGTGTGGATTTTGGTTTGATTTTTTCAGATAAATGCCAAAGAAATGCATTAAAAATATATTCAGGGGTAATAGAATCACCGTAAAGATTAGGTGCTTTACATCAAATCCAGACAAATGTTGGGGTGTATTTTAGATATTTTCCCAAAGAAGAAATACACAGTTGGCACTTCATTAATTTTTACAAAACTAATTTTGTTTGGTTGCTGTAGTTCGAGCATTGGCCTGGAAAAAGGAAATATACGGTTGAAACATGTCGTCATTGCATTTAAAGAACAAGAAAAATACAAAGTTGGGGTAAATTTTGCATTTTATATAGATGAAACAAGAACAAATACACAATTAGAATAAATAAACCATTGTATATGACTATGTGTCAATTAACGGTCAAAACATAGCTTAATTGGGAGCCGATTTTTCAACTTTTTTATCCCGCACACATAAAAAAGAGTTTAGCCACTCTTTGCCGCGTCAACGTCTTGGGGGTAAAGACTCTCAAATAGCTAAGTTCAGGGGTAATTAAAACTACTGATAGTTTAATGAGAATCTAACTAAAATACGTCAAATTTAGAACGATCTTTAGGTATTCTGCCTAAAACAAGTCTCAAAAGTTGGTGAAACCAAATCAATCATTTGTCATATTACATATGAAATTTATAATCCACGAGATATATAGCACAGTTACAAGAAGATATAATTCAAATTGCAATATTTTACAAGTTTCGTGCTTCTGTTGTCTAATTAAACTTATCTTAATTAATCCGAGTAAATTATGAGAGGAAAAAAAAAAACAGAAAAATATTAAGAGGTCTGGAAAGTTGATCATACATTTTAATCATATCAAGCAATGAAGTCTCTTAAATTTTACCCCAGTATGCTCCTCTCTCAATTTTATTTTGCTTCATATTTCTTTCTTCTGTTTTTTTAAAAGCATTGTTTTATGGTATTCACTCCTTGATATTACTGTATTTTATATTTACAGCGCCTCCGATACAACTAATGTTAAGAAAAGTTTACCAGAATACACGCAGAAGTTTGTCAAGCCACACCCAATTTACCATACAATTAATGAAGTTGGTACTTGGTAGTATTCATGTACCGCAATTCAGATTAAATGTCTCGATGAATCCGAATACGTAGCTAATCGAAATTATCTTAGACCTACTAAACAAAACCAAGGATAGATTATGTTAGACTCTTCATGATCAGTAAAAATAAAAATAGCTTTGCTACATGAACTGCAGCTGATACGACAGAGGTAACGCATGTCTAGTAATGGCCTTTGCTACTGAACGTACAACTTGTATTTAAGATAGGCAAATATCAAGCAACTAGCTAGAGACCTGTAACAGCCCAGGCCACCGCTTGTCGAAATTGTCCGCTTTGGGGCCTTCGCCCCTCACAGTTTTAAAACGCGTCTACAAGGGAGAGGTATCCAAGCACTTATAAAGCACTCTTCGTTTTCCTCCCCAACCGATGTGGGATTCGCCTAAACCGATGTGGGATTCGCCAAGGCAAGCCTTACACTCACCCTTGGGACTCGCCGTCCTCGGCCGAGGTTTGCCCCACCACCGGCCCGTGCGGCTCGATACCAATTGTAACGTCACCTGTGCCACCGCTTGTCGAAATTGTCGCTTAGGGGCCTTCGCCCCGTACGCCTTTTAAACCGTGAGGGGCGAGCCCCCGTCAGTCTCAGCCCGCACACCGCTTGTCGAAATTGTCCGCTTTGGGGCCTCGCCTCGCGGTTTTAAAAGGCGTCTGGGGCGAAGGCCCCAAAGCGGACAATTTCGACAAGCGGCCCGGGCCGTCGGCTGGCAATCATCGAGCGATACGGCCGGTGGTGGGGCAAACCTCGGCCGAGGACGCCGAGTCCCGCTGGGGGGTGAGTGTAAGGCTTGCCTTAGGCGAATCCCACATCGGACAGGCGAATTCCACATCGGTTGGGGAGGAGAACGAAGAGTGCTTTATAAGTGCTTAGATACCTCTCCCTTGTAGACGCGTTTTAAAACCGTGAGGGGCGAAGGCCCCAAAGCGGACAATTTCGACAAGCGGTGGCCTGGGCTGTTACAAGACCTTCGTAACATGCATGGCAATATAAGTAGTTACTTATACTGATAAAGGTTTATTCAAATTAATTTAATAGTAGTCGGGTTTGCAACATATTATGTAAAAAATTTATCTACAAATATGAATTATTCGAGTAGTTTAATTTAGGATTTTCAAATATTGTCTAGCGAAAATAAAATCATAAAATTCACTATAAAGAATTTTTAAGACCTCAAAATTCCAGGGGGCCTAAAGCAAAAATTTCATAATTAGCCTTTCTATGAGTTGCCCCTATTACGAGCCGATATACACACAAACTATGTATTGATCATACATTATAGTACATACATGCATACATTTAATAGAAATGTGAAGCGGAAGACGATCAAAGGCAATTCAGTAATTTTACTCAGTCCACGTGTCCCATCAAGTTGCAGGCTATTGAATTTACAGATTGCCATTTGTGTATCATCACGTTGGAGCAAATGAAGTTTGTGCGCATTTCTGAAAACGTGGGCCCAACTTAGTAGCATCAAGAATCATGACCACTTAATATTTCTTTCTTTCTTTCTAGGCTTAAGTCTTTAATTTTTCTTTCTTTCTTTTTAGGCTTAAGTCATTTGCCGCCACCTAAACTTGTCCACAGATTCCATTTAGACATCTCAACTCAAACCTGTACCTATTGAACACCTTTACTATGTCGGATTTAAACCACTTAAACACTTTTTGCTAACATGGAAAAATGTGTGTAATGCGCACACATCAGGCGCGTGAAAGGGCATTATTTAGCCCAAAAAATAATAATCTCTTCTCTTCATTGTGTTATCTCCCTACCACCACTCCGTCACCGATGCCGCCACCATCCATAGCTCCTTCCCCTTCTTTCTCAATCTCCAGCCATTCATCTTCTCCACGTCGCAAATATATTAGCAGCAAAGAAATTCCTTTTTTTCCGGCAAAGTTCAATCCTGACATGTACTTTTATAATATAATCTAACAATAATGAATCACATGATTAAGCAAAAGAAATTGATCCGCAAAAAAAAAAAAAAAGAGATCTTCAACGAAAAGGAAAATCAGATATGGGACCTAAAATAAATTTCCGATGTAACTCTATTTTTTCCGGCAGGATCGATAGAATTCACTATTTTTTTCCGGTGAAACTTCATTCTTGCTCCTTGTACCAATGAAAAATGAGATGGGGAGGGAAATGGGTTGGGAATGAAGGTTAATAATTGGGAAATGAAATGAGGTAGGAAGGTGAAGTCAGGGCTGTTGCGGTTGGGGAGTTCCCGGAAGACGGTGGGGTTTGGGTGGGATGGGTGTTACAGAAAACAGGTTTTTTTATTATTAAATATTTTTTAATTTGTTAAATAGATTTTAAATAATTTGTCTTTTTCTTCTTCTTATAATTAATTTTTAAATATTTTTTTTACCCAAATGCCACATGTCATTATTTAATTCGTCAACTTTGCCATGTCACCAACAAGTGTACTACACACATTTTATACTTTTGGCTGATTATGGGAAAGGTGCAAAAGTAGTTCAAATTTCGGAATGGTAGAGGTGTTCAATTGGAACAGGTCTAAGTTGAGGTATCTAAGTAGAATCTGTGGGCAAGTTTAAGTGGCTGCGGACAACTTAAGCCTTCTTCCTAAAATTAACGTGACATCTAATTAATTGTTCAATTTTGCTACTTTCAATCAAAGTAAACAACTATAGTATTTACTAAAATATAAAATTTAGTACTTCTCCATTTCAATTTCAGTGTTCTAATTTAATTAGGCAAGAAGTATAAGAAAACAAGAAAGTTTTTTAAATCTTGTGATTTGAAATTAAAAATTATGTAATGTACCGAAATACTCTTTGAATCTTATGATATTAAACATGCAATGTAGAATTTGAATTGACAAGATATCAAATATAAAAACAATCAACATACTAAAAAGAAAAATAAGGTGCTTGAATTGAAATTGAAGAATTAGTTTATAAATTTAAATAGAATATATATTATGAACTAATAGAAGTTTGATTTATTTTCAAACTTACCAAATTAAAATTTGATAAAAGTAATAAGTGTATTTTGGGTCCAATTATGACACCGACAATATAATATTTTTACATTTTAAATTAATCAAATCAAAACTTAATATGTTATAATATTAAACTTAAGATGTTATAATACATGCTTGCATTATTTTTTAAATTAGTTCATAATTCTTGATGCTAACATTGTTTTGTCTCAAATAAGAAAGGGAAAGGAATCTCTTTTTATGCAAATTGTCTCTTCTTAAAATATATTAATGAATTCCATATGGTATTATATTGACAAGTTTAGTTTTCACAAGCTTTACGTTCATAGTCAAACATGATAATATTCCTTTTACTATTTGGGCCAAGAAATTATTTGTCTTAGTTAATTTGATGTATAACTATAATTCATAAACAAAGAAAACTTCAGTAAAAGAACTTAAAATTAAATCTAGATAGGATAGTCTAAAATTACGCTTATGATT
This sequence comes from Lycium ferocissimum, assembly GCF_029784015.1. NCBI lineage: Eukaryota > Viridiplantae > Streptophyta > Magnoliopsida > Solanales > Solanaceae > Lycium > Lycium ferocissimum. Next base: position 64,211,165 of record NC_081343.1, read on the forward strand.
TGAAATTCTATGTAATATTTTTCATTATAGTGAACTAAAATTATGCTCCTTAGTTATAAATTCAACTACTACTCAAAAAGTTGGAAAGTAAGCTATTTAGGATAATAACGGGTAATAATTCATTCTCATGAAATTATAAATTCAACTTATGAGCAAGAAATTGGAAAGAATGACATAATGGCTCATCCTCGTGAATTTATATGATTATGTTATACAGTGGTAAAAAGAAATTTGAATGTTAGGTTCATAGTGCTTTATAATTTAAAAAAAGAATGTCATCATAATTAATAATAGGCTTAATACATCAAGCATATTCAAATTGAGGTAGACGAGGGTAGTGCATTTTAAATGAGGTGATATATTTTAAGTGGTTAACTTATTTATTTAATGAGCATTTGAGAATACTTGCAAAAAGTTTACCAAAATTTAAGTTTAAGTATCTAATAGGAACAATTTATCACGTGTTCAGGTGCTCAATTGGAACAGATAGTGTTTTGAGTGTCTCAATGAAACTTTTTGACAAGTTTAAAAAAATGTCGGTGTATTAAGCCTTAATACTAACAATTTTTGACAAATTGTAGGATTAAGTTACTTTATTACTTTAATTATTTTAAAGTTTTGTCTAGGGCCAACAAAGTGTGGGTTAAAATATCTACCTCAATTTGTGAATTTATATCTACATTTTTTCTTTTCATTAAATAGGAAAAATAGCAATAGAAATTATTAAATTTCCTCTATTTGTAGTTGCTATGAAATTTCGAAAAGGTCATGTTAGGCCTATGCGAGCATGGACTTCAATTTATCTAGTACAAACATACAGATGGTCATTTTTGGTTTAAACGGTTAGGTGCATCCTATTTAGGTTAATTATTCCTAAAAAGAAATCATAGATATATGGCAACGCTTAACGAGGCATGGTAATCAGGGGCGGAGTCAGCGTGACGGAAGGCGGTTCACCTAAACTTCTTTCGCCGAAAAAATAACATTGTATATGTAAGGTGAAATTTGATCTTTACGAATTACAAGGATATAATTCATATTGAACCCCCTTGACACAATTGAGTTGCCAAGGGGGTTTAAATTTTCAATAATTAACTAGATTAACGGCCCATATTTAAAATAAACTCAAAATAACCCTACTTTTTAGAAACCATCCGACTTTAACTTTTCTATGTACTTGAATAACTTGTCTTAGCCAAAAATAAACCTATGTTTTCTATATCACTCAAACAACCTTCCATGCTTTAATTTAGGGATTTGTTTTTCATTAAGCACATAACATATTTCTCTCTCTTCGATTAAATCACACTTCTCACTTCACCCATTCCATATAATCTCTCTTTCTCTTAGATAATTTGTGTCACTGTCGCTAACCTCCAGTCGTGTTTTCCTATTTTCTGCCCTACTGATTTTAATTGTACAAAGATGAAGAAGATGAGGCAAAAAATGGAAGATTGACGATTTTCTCCATCAAGATTTGTCGGTCTTTCTTCCCTGTCGTTCGTTCTATAATCACTGTATAAAATATATATTTTAAAACGAAATAAAAGACAGAGAAAATAAGTCATTTATGCATTGTGTAATTCGTGTATAATCAGTGCGTGTGTGTGTGTGTGTATTTAGTGTATATATACATTATATACTGATTATACACCGATTTATACATGTAATTGTTGGTGAAGTCATTTATACATAGTGTAATTCATATATAATCATTGTATAATATGTATATAATTAGCGTGTATACATTATGTACTGATTATACATTGTATATTAATTATACATTGATTTATATATTTGTTATCCACATTAATTTTCTAAATTTTTGGTGAACATGTGTTAAAAAAAAGCTGCCTTCTATCTCCTGAGTTTTTTCAACGTTGGGAACAAATCTTTTGGAGATATGAATTAAGTAATTGTTGGAGAATTTTAGGAATTAATTTTCTTGGAGATAACGTAGGAAACCTCCCTGATTATAGCTACAGTCTCAAGAGATTTCCATTTTTTTTTAACTTGTTGGGTTTTATAATTTATGGCTAAAGTTTGTAAGGCCACTAAAATTAAACTATACTACTGGGCTCGGCTACTTGTGTTTTTATCCCTTAAAATTTTATAGGGCAATTCGCAGTAATACCCTTATTTTGGGGTGGTCTTTAATTTTTACCCATCAAAATGAAAGTATTTAACTTTTGCCTTTCGGCTAAAACCTTAGGGTCCCGGGTTCGAACCCCACTGCTCAGGCAAAAATTAAAAAAAATTCGCTAAGCAGAGGTTGCCTACAAATTCTGCCCCATCTGGCATAGTTTATCTGCAAAACTCTACCTCAAATTATGCCTAATGGGGCAAAGTTTCCCTGCAAACTATGCCTTAAGGTAGAGTTTTGCAGGCAAAGTATGCCTTGAGGCAGAATTTTGAAGGCAAAGGCAGAGTTTTGAAGACAAGATTCTGCCTTGCGAATCTAAACCTCTGCTTTGCGAAATTTCATTTTTTTTTTTTACTGAGCTGGAGTTCCAACCCAGAACCTTGAGGTATTAGGCGAATGGAAAAAATTAAAGACCACCCCAAAAGAAGGGCAATCCGCGCGAAAAAATAAATTTTGTCAAGGTCACGAAAGTCGCGAGTTCAACTCTCACTCCAGCATTATTTTCACTTTTTTAGCTTTGTCTCGTTTCCCTCTTCCATGCAAGAAACACCCTTTTCCAACGGGCAATTCGCAGAATTACCCTTCTTTTGGGGTGGTCTTTAAATTTTTCCCCTCATATTTGAAATCTTTAAATTTTGCCCTTCGGCTAAAACCCATGAGTTCCAAGTTCGAACCCCCACTCAGTCAAAATTAAAAAAAAAAAATTGCAAGGCAGAGTTTAAATTTCGCTATGCCCCCACCGGCATACACTTGTTAAGGAATTACCAAAGTTATACCGGATCCGGCATACTTATGCCTTATGGGCAGACTTGGCATAAGTATGCCGGGTCCGGCATAACTTTGGTAATTCCTTCACAAGTTTATGCCGGGTCCGACATACTTATGGGCAAACTTTTAATGGGCAAACTTTTAGTTAAGCCTTAACTAAAAGTCTTTTCGTAGTTATGCCTTATGGGGCAGACTTTTAGTTAAGGCATACTAAAAGTATGCCCCATAAGGCATAACTTTTCCTTAAGACATAGACTTTGTCTTATAAGACAAATTTTTAGTTATGCCTTAAGAAAAAATTCCACTTTATGGGTCATACTTTTAGTTATGCCTTATGGAGCACACTTTTAATTGTGCCTTAACTAAAAGTCTGCCCCATAAAGCATAACTAGGAAAAGATTTTTAGTTAAGGCTTAACTAAAAGTTTGTCCATTAACGGTTTGACCATAAGTATGCCAGACCGAGCATAAACTTGTTAAGGAATTACCAAAGTTATGCCGGACCCGGCATACTTATGCCAAGTCTGCCCATAAGGCATGAGTATTCGGTCAGCGTATAACTTTGATAATTCCTTAACAAGTATGCCGGTCCGCATACACGCGACCCAAAGCTTGCTTTGCAATTTTTTTTTTAATTTATGCTTGAGCGGGGGTTCGAACCCAGAACCTCATGATTTCTGCGTGAACGCTCAGGGTTGCAATGCGAAGGGCAATAATTAAATACTAGCAATATGAAGGGTATAATTTAAAGACCACAAATATGAGGAGCAAAATTTAAAGACCACCCCAAAAGAAGGGCAATCCGCGCAAAAAAATGTTTTCCAACACTAGTCCCAGTAAGGCCCAGATACCCTTTTCTAGCATTAGTCTAACTAAGGCCCAATTGTTTTTCTTTTAAATTAAGGCCAAAAGGGCCGTTTTATTAAATTAAATAAAGTAAGTACAAACAAGAAGGAAATAGCGACCCATTCTAGAAGGGAAATTTGCACGATTGTCCTCATTCGGGGGTGGTTTTTAATTTTTTCCCCTCAAATTATTGGTCTTTAATCTTTTCCCTTTGCCTAAAATATCCTGAGGTACTGGGTTCGAATCTCGGCTCAGTAAAAAAAAAAAAACTTGCATGGCAGAGTTTCGTACAAAGTAGGCCTATTCGAGCAAAAGCTAAGCCTAAGGCCCAACTTTTGCCTTGCAAAAAAAAAAAAAAAAAAAGAGCCTGCCTTAAAGCAAATTCTGCATTAAGACATACTTTTACCCGAATAGCCCTACTTTGCTACGAAACTCTGCCTTGCGAAATTCAAGACCCTATCTTGCAATTATTTTATAAAATTTTTAACTGAGCGGGAGTTTAAACCCTTGAACCCATGAATATTTAGGCGAAGAGCAAAAATTAAAGACCACCAATTTGAGGAATAAAGTTAAAAACCAGTGTCTTTGAAGGAAAATTCGCACAAAAAAATGATGCCCAAAGAGAAACACCTCCAAATCCAAAGCCACAATTAGGAAAGTAAACGTGCGAGCTGGAGTTCCAAAACTAAGGCCCAACTACCCAAGTGTATAAGTTGCTCATTTTACCTGGTAGGTATCTTGTAAACAAATGTTTATTTTAATATCATAATTTTGGATTATTTTAGCATATTTAAGGCCCAACTACCCAAGTATATAAGTTGCCCATTTTACATGGTAGGTATCTTGTAAACAAATGTTTATTTTAATATCATAATTTTGGATTATTTTAGCATATTTAAACAAAATAGTAAATCTTATTTTTTCTGTCCCAATTTATATGACATTTTTTTATTTTTAATCAGTCTAGAAACGAATGACACTTTTTATATTTAGAAATAATTTGACTCTAAATTTTTCATTTTCCCCTTAATGAAACGAGCCACAATTTTTTTTATGGCTTGTGTTAGACCACAAAATTTAAAGTCTTTTTTTCTTTCTAATTTAATAAGGTCAAACACCCTCATACAAACTGGGATGGAGGGAGTGTCACCTTTATTCATATATTCTCTACCTTTTCCCGAAAATTAGGTGTTACATTTAGATTCTTATTATTTTTTCCTCTTTCTTTCTCATTTCATAAACCATACTCCCTTTGTCTCAATTTATATGATACACTTTTCTTTTTTGTATGTTCCAAAATGAATGATACATTTCTACAATTAGAAAATAATTTGAATTAAAACTTTCCTTTTATCCTTAATTAACTGATTTACAGCCACACAAATATATATAGCTTGTTTTAGACCATAAGTTTCAAAGTCTTCTTTTCCTTTTTAAACTCAGGGCCTAGTCAAACTATGTCACATAAATTGGGACAGAGGGAGTGTTATTTTCCCCATTAAGCCCTTGACGATTTTCAAAGATAATATATGATTGAAGGGATACTAATTTGAAAAAAAAAAAAAAAAAAAAAAGAAGTTCAATACATAGTAGAAAATTGCAAAGTGAAAGAGAGAGAAAAAACCGCAACAAATTTTAAGTGGACTCGATAAGTTGGGCAAAAGTAGGAAGAAATAGAGCATAGGTTAATTTTGCCTTCGTCCCCCTGCCCTGTTTATCATCCTTTAGTTTTCACGTTTAGTTCTTTATATTTCGAATCCTCTACTGAATATTCTACCTCCGCCACTGATGTAATCTAAAAAATTATAAATATTTGTATGGTTATAAATCATATAAAATTAAAACATAAAAAATTAAACCATTTCTACAAAAAAAAAAAAGGTACTATAACATTCGTTACGAGACAGATGTATGATGCATAGATTACGACAGATGGTGTATTACTTTTCTTCGGACTCAACGAACCTTTCAAGTAGTCAGTCAAACTTTAGACAACTAATTAAGAATTTTGTCTGGTACTATAGTATATTTAGTCGTAAAATCCCAGATATAGTCACACCCAGGTCCAAAATATTATAGAATTATTTCTGATCAGTTACAACTGGCTTGAGAGTCCGGAGCCAAAATGAGTTGTTTTTTGAGCTAATAGCCCAAAATATAAAGTATTTTTTTTATACCAAAATGGGTATTTCGTTGGTTATTCAACGAAATACCCATCACTACTGTTCCGGTCCGGTTGCATTTCGCTACACTTGTAGCGAAATGTAACAAATAATATATATTTTTTTTAATTTCGTTGGTAGTTCAACGAAATAGGATAATTTTTTTTTTTGTATTTCGTTTATTAAAAAACGAAATAAATATATTTTCTTTTTTGTATTTCGTTGGACTACCAACGAAATAGGATAATTTTTTTTTTTGTATTTCGTTTATAAAAAAATGAAATAATTTTTTTTTTCGTTTATATAAAAACGAAATAGAAAAATATAATTTTTTTTTTTTTTGTATTTCGTTGGTATATGAACGAAATAGGATAAAACTTTTTTTGTTGTTGTATTTCGTTTATATAAAAACGAAATAGGAAAATATATATATATATATATATATATATATATATATATATTTTTTTTTGTATTTCATTCATATACCAATGAAATAGGATAAATATTTTTTTTTTATATTTCATTTATATAAAAACGAAATAAGAAAATAATTTTTTAGTCAACTTTATATGTCGAGAAAATTAGTCAGCTTTATTTTCAAAAATTGAAACCGCAGAAGTGAAATTGACATTCACATCTACATTACCCCGGGATTTTTACATTGAAATCTATTGCATATCATCATCTTATAAGTAAATAAAACTGAACTTTGCAACCAACACTTAGTGTTTTTTCCATACTTTGACCAACGATTAGTCGTGTGTCAAGACTCCGAAACGTCAATATTTTATATAGAACACGATATTTTTTTTCGCGTACTATAATGTAGGCTCAATACATCAAGGATACGTAAACGTTCGGATCGTTGTTTTAGGGGTTGAAAGGTACCCAAGTAAGTTTTGTTTAAGGTTTAAGTGTTTTATTTTTTAAGATTTTGATTTAAGCGTGTTATTTTTTAATCAAGACATAACTTTATTTTGAATATAAATCTAATTCTAAAAAATATAAGGTGAAAAACTAGTTGTAAAGTGGTCAAACTTTAGATGGTCATAACTTTGCGCTCGGACGTCCGATTTACGCGATTTTTTTTTTTGATTTTGCGTATTTTTCCGAGATCTATGCTGACAAACCGCCATGGCCGAGCCGATTTTTAAAAAAACACCTTTTATCCCATTCAATTTCAATTTCCCCCCAAATTGGCCTGAAATTTTTAGTTTTATTTACTTATAAGATGATGATATGCAGTAGATTTCAATGTAAAAATCCCGGGGTAATGTAGCTGTGAATCTCAATTTCACTTCTGCAGTTTCAATTTTTGAAAATAAAGCTGACTAATTTTCTCGACATATAAAGTTGACTAAAAAATTATTTTCCTATTTCGTTTTTATATAAATGAAATATATAAAAAAAAAATATTTATCCTATTTCATTGGTATATGAATGAAATACAAAAAAATAAAATAAAAATAAATATATATATATATATATATATATATATATATATATATATATATATATATATATATATATTCCTATTTCGTTTTTATATAAACGAAATACAAAAAAAAATAAAAAAATTTATCCTATTTCGTTCATATACCAACGAAATACAAAAAAATAAATAAATTATATTTTCCTATTTTGTTTTTATATAAACGAGAAAAAAATTATTTATTTTGTTTTTTTATAAACGAAATACAAAAAAAAATTATCCTATTTCGTTGGTAGTCCAATGAAATACAAAAAAAAAAAAAATTATTTCGTTTTTTAATAAACGAAATACAAAAAAAAAAAAAAAATTATCCTATTTCGTTGAACTACCAACGAAATACAAAAAAATAATAATATATATATATTATTTGTTACATTTCGCTACAAGTGTAGCGAAATGAACCTTCGACGTTAAGCTTGATAGTGATGGGTATTTAGTTGGATAACCAACAAAATACCCGTTTTGGTATAAAAAAAAATCGTTATTTTAAATATTAGCTCAAAAAGCAACCCATTTTGGCTCCGGACTCACTAGCTTGAAGCTCACCAATCTATAATGTACAATAGCTTGATGTTCCCTGAATTTCTATAATTTTTAAGTACAAATAAAATACAGAACAAGTATTGAAGTGTTCGAATATTCTCAAAATAAAATTAATGGGATCAAACTTGTACATAGATTACTGATGGTGGGATTAGGATAACAATTCAAAGGTCTCCTTTTAAGTCCACAGTAGTAAATCATCACGTTTTGCGAATAATTACCATCACTCGCCATTCAACGTATGATTTCAAGTGTTCATACATCAAGGACCGCGCACTCCCCTAATTTACTTTAGGCTAATATTTAATGGATCAAAGATCTTACAGTGACATTGGCCTAATAATCCATTTTTCATTTTTTCGTTGGGTTTTTGCATCAGTGTCCATATGCATCTGATTATAGCTTATATTTAGCTTAACAGTAAAGGAGTTTTTGCTTACCAGTTCCATTTGAAAAAAATACTGATAAAAGGTTGCTGTATTTGTAATTTGTAAGCATTAGAAGACTAGAGAGTAGTAATGGATAAACAAAAATTTTGTTAGGTGCTTTAGGACTACTTGTGACAAATACTCTGTATTAAGACGCTAGCTTTTGGGGCTAATTAATTTAGAATTGGAACATTAGTTTAGTCATTGCAAGAACAGCTTAAATTTCACAACTGACCAAATGAAATTTATTGCAGGAATTTGAGGATGCATATGTCTCATTTTAATGTGGAGTCCGACAGTTTGAATAATTAGTTCCAGTGTTGCTAATCATTTGAAAAAACAGCCAATCACAATTAGCTTAAGTAGTCAGTCTTTACCTGACTAACCAGACACATTTTTACATGTGAATTGTGAAGTCCAATCCTGGTATGGGGCACAAATTTCTCCCATAGTACAAGCATTATAGTGGCGTTCATGATAACAATTGACAAGAAATTCATCTCTTTTATTTAATTTTGAACCTTTCCATTCGCTGGTCTCACTTTGAATTTTGGCAGTTTGGCACCAAATGTCAATTGCACATTAATAGATGCAAGACCAATATAGCCAAAGCAAGCAAGTTAATCATTTATTATTGAGCCTATCTGCAGAATTTCAGAAAAAAGATAAGGAAGCTGAACAAAAAGAAACACCTTTACGACAAATTGTTCTAGAAGGAGGAATATAGGATATAGTGGCCTGGATTTTCAAACATCAAATGATTATGAGGAAGATACAATTACTTTTGCTATGCCAATATTTGGTTTGACCGTTAGGAGGCAAACGAGTTGTGTTGAATACATGTTTGGAGTTTCTATAGTAATTTTAACTACTAATTAAGGCTTATTTTCTTCAATAAAAGATACTCCAAACTTCTCCTTTGTATACATTCTTATTTGCTTAATATGAATGAGTTGACTAACCACTTGACCAGATTACTCAATTTTAAGCTATTACCTAACTCATCCCACAAAAGATTACTATTTGGTAATTAAGTGATAAATATTCTCATTTTAATTTGCTACAATTATAGGTCATATTGTTTGTATTAACGTAAACACCTAACGCAAATAGCAGGTATTTTTCCTATTGCAACTTATAAGCAGATAAACAGTACCCTTGAATCAATGCGAAAATTAATGAGCATGACTTGTCTAAATTAGCCATTCTTCACTTGGAGTCTTGGATTCATGCATTTGTTCGAATGCTATAAGTCTAACTTACACATAGGTTTTTAAAGTTGTCAAGGAAACGCTGAATCACAATCTTAGAAGATCTTGGTAAAACCCTTTTTTTCTCTCTTAAATTCCTTTCTTTCTTTTTCATGCGGCATAAAACATACTGTTTGCTTAACCAAGAAAATTAAACAAAAGGGGAGGAAGCAGTTTTTCAGAAGGCATTTTTGCTTTAGCAGCCGAAAGCGCTTAACGGGAGATCTTTTGACTGGTGGAAGATTTGACTTTTTAACAACAAACATTCTTTTCACTTTGGTTTAATGATCTCATTCTCTAAAGTATATATGGAAACATGACTTTTAGCTGGCCTTCCGGTCGGCGTTTCGTCAACTTTGGTAAATAGGTTGTTGCTCAATATTCTTTCCTCCAAATCTCTATTAATAAAGTACGATTTTAGTTATCAATTGATCAGTTAACGTATTGTATTTGAATATTCGAAGCTTTCCATCAAGTTAAGTAACTGGTGATGGTCATCTCATGATCATTAGAATAATGATTTATGTTTTAATTAAGTTAGTTCAACCCATTGCTCAGTCCGCGTTAATGCAACCTTTGTGGTTGGAGATCAAAGACAGTGAATTGGATTGAATTAATTAATTAAACTTATTGAATTAATAAAGGGAACGTGATGGACTTGTATATTTTCTTGTATCCATCACCACCTTTATAAATTGGCTAATCCTAAAGCGTAGCTCCTCTTCCATGCACCCTGCACCCTGCACGTAATCTTTTTTGTATGATAGTATGTCTCTTTGTCAAGTTACTAGTAATATAAACGATGAGAGTTACAAAATAATATTTCTTCATTTGGAATTAGTTTTTTTCCAGTATATGTAATTTTTTGTACTGATTTGATCTCTGTTGATTTGCTTGGTCAAAAGACGAACCCCTTAAATTAGATGGTTATAAGCCAGTTGATGATCGTTTTCATTTTGAAATAGAAGTACCATATCATATGGGCCATGATTATCAAGAGACTGATAAAGAAATTGGCCTAAATCACAATAAATATGTAAGAATTGATTGTTCATTCATTAAGTATGTGAAACAAAATTGTCAAAGCGTACTAGATGTTCTTCAACAATTAAAAGGCGATTCTGCAACCTACGTCTTAGCGTTCTCTGAGCCACAACAAGTTCTTGCAGTTAGTTTGATGAAATAAATTCCCGTATCCCCATGTTTCACTATCCTCCAGATATCCCATAAGACTACGTACAACAAACGGCACCATAAATTAAATAATCATAACAAGAAGACTACACAAAATTTAACTTCCCCATACCTAAAAGGAAAGTAATAACAAGAAGACTGATAATGAAGAAAACCGTTAAAAGTGTATTCCTGGTTGTTCTAGAATGTGGAGTACAATATGTTTTCCTGTCATGGAAAATTCTAAACCCACAGGCTAAGGTAAGAAAATTATATAGTGCCACTAGAAGCTTCAAAATCCTACATTATCATTAAAAATAAAATAAAAAAATCATAGGTATGTTGCTTGACAAAAGTGTAAATCCATCGAATACTCAAGCTTGCATCTCACTCTCGGAATTTTGATTACTGCATTAGTAAGTTTGTCTAGGATCTTTGTGGACTGTCTTTACTGTTCCTACAAATTCTAGTAGGGCCAGAAAGGAAAAAAGGTTTTGCCCGATATTCAAACTTCCCAGCCCAGGCCAAATTTACCATTGCTCTAAGATTTCCTTCGTCCTAGGGCAAAAAACAATAAAAGCTAAATATAAAAAAAAATATTGTTGATGGGAATCGAACCTACGATGCCAGAGATAATTTTGAATACCCTGAACCACGTGAGCCAACTTTTTGCATATGCTTAAGATGTTCAAATCTATTTTATATATACATTGTAATTTTTTGCCGAGGGTGTTCACCTTCACTTAAATCCGCCCTGACAGTAACAAATTCCAAAGTCAATCTCCGTGTTAATGTTATGTTCATTTGGATTTTCCTATTCCTTTTACCTACTCGAAAATAAAAACAATAATTTGCATTTAAGGGACCCCAGAAGGCGGTGATAGCCCAAAACTTAAACTCTTCCGCCGAACATAAACAGCCAGCAAGACAATGCCATTTTGAATTATGAGAAATAAATAGTGGTACTTGCAGTCGGAACACGACTATTTAAACAAATAAAGGTATTATCTATTTATCTACCAGTAAATTTCTCTTTCATTAAATTCCCGTGGTCCGCTTAATTTACTGCCCTTTTGAGGATTCTTGTCCTTTGAATATATGTCCTCCTCTGATCATTTGTTTATTTCTGAAAAGGTTGGTGGTATTTACATACATTCTAGTCCACTTAAGATAAAATTTCCTCATTCCCCTGACATCGATATATATTAAAAGTCACCCTTCCACTCATCCAAGTTCACACTCGAACTTTGGGGTTGTCATTCTTTCCATTTCATTATAAATTGAAGTCACCACACAACACATAGTCCACAAAACTAGAGATAACATTCCCCTACATCTTCCTTAGAGTACTTTAATTAATCGTCTAGCTAAATTACCAGCCATGTCTAAAGCATCTGCAAGTTTTTTCTTCATCATCCTTCTCCTCTGTTTTACCCTGTCCTATGCTGCTCGCCCTCAGCCAATTTTTCACGAGGCTAATCTCAACAAGTTTCAACACCAGGTCTACAATAGTTTGATTGTTTGAACTGTGTAACTACCTCATTTAAATATTGAAGTTGTTAAAACGAACACACTTTTGATCGTTTAATTACATTATGTTTCAACAGTGACGACATTATTACAATGGGCAAACTTTTGTTTTGTCTCATGTTTATTAAATTTGTAACATATATTTATTTATTTATTTTTGAATTAATCTCAGGATGTTGTTGAACCAAAACAAGTTGGCAAGGAAGAGAGCTGCGCAGGCGTAAAGGAAGAAGAATGTTTGGAAAGGAGGACTTTGGTGGCTCATCTTGACTATATCTATACCCAAAATCAAAACCCCTGAAAGTATTCCCACGGACGGAAATCAGTTTGTTTTACAATGATTAATTGACTAAGTTTTCCGTTAATTATTGCCTATATGTTTGGCAAAAGTAGTGATAGGACGAGTGAGTTATCACATAATATTGCTGTCGGTGTGTTTCTTGTTGATTTTCCCTGTACGTTAATCCCATATAAAGTTCCTGGTGTATGTAAGCTGATTACTTACTATATTTATGTATTTGACCTGAGGTATTAACTCTAGTACTACCTTGTTCACTGGTCGTTGCAATGTGATAATTTAATACCGGTTTCTTACTTAAACATCGTATTAATTAGTACGTAAATTTTGGATTAGTTGTACATACCGCAATTAACATACTCTCTTAGTTTTATTTTATGTGAACTTAATTGACTAAATATGTAGTTTTAGAATTAAAGAAAGACTTTTATTGTGGTCTTAAACATGGAAGTACAACATTTGTGTGGCTATTAGAAAAGCTTCTCATCAAATATAATGTGGCAAGTTTAAATTAAATAATTTCTAGAATTTGGATTGAGATCATTTTTGCAGACAAACTAAAAGAAAACAGTTTCATATAATTAAATTGAAACAGAGGGAATAGTAGTTTACAGTTTTACACCGATATCTATGAAGAATTGCACAGTATACTCCTCAGTTGTGCAGTTATTTTTTACTACTACTTGCCAAAAAATAATAGCACCTACTGTTTGTACCAACATATATACTCTCCCGTTCACTTTTAATTGTCCAGTATTTCAAAAATAAATTTTTACTTTTACTTGTCACTTTTAGCATATTAAGAGAGGACAATTCCTTTTTTCTTGTTTTACTCATATTATTAAATGCATACTTCAAATCATTTTTCAAATCCAATAAAAATATCCATCAATTAATGTGGATACATTGATAAATTGTGCATTTTATTTATTATTTTTTAATGAGTGTGTATAGTCAAAAATGGACAAGTAAAAGTGAACGGAGGGAGTATGTCTTTTACGTAAAAGTTACTCAAGATGTCTGTATTAATTATTAATCAAACTCATTGCATTACTCCACGTTAGCAATGAGTCTGCGGCCACAGGAGACAAGAGAAGATCGGTAGTTGAATTAATAAAAGGAGAGCGTTGGACTTCTATTATGTTTGTGTCTATATCCTAATATAGTGATTAATATATTATCATGATATCAAGCAACTACCGATAAGAATGACGACTTAAAGTTTAGCATACTTTTCGTTTTATTCAGATAGTTTTCTGGTAATATTCACGATATCAAATATATCCGTGCACCAACACAACTCTTGGACTAATATTTCAATTGGGGGTCCTCCTACGTATTCATGATGTCGTGATTAATAATTGGCATATAAGAAAACTGGACTACATCACAATAAATATGCATGAATTCTTTGTTCATCGATAAGAATAGAAATCGAAAATGTCAACCTGTACTAAATGTTCTTCGTCCAAAACGACTATTCTATTTCTGTCACCTATACGTAATTGTATGCAGAGGCGAATCTATGTATGAAAAATGGATCACGTGAACTTATGGTCACCCGACTAAACTCAATATATTATGTATATAATCCTTAAAATATATTTAATATTAACTGAAGGAACACATTGCCAAACTAGACAGAGTGGAGCCCTAGTTAAGTGCTGGGTTTAATCTCTTAAGGTTGTGGGATCAAACTCTACTAAATGCACTTTTGCATCTTTTTAATAAAAAAAATAATAATAAATAAATAAATCTAAGGCGAACTCATCCTCTTGAAATCCTAGATTCGCCTCTGATTGTACGAGTTATAACAAATTAGAGATGTTGGAATTTTAGATTTACTTTAATTGATTATAGCTTGAAAAGGATAAATGAATAAAACAAAAGTCCTAGGATTAATTTTATGTGTGACAATGAGCAAGGCGCAATAACTATTGGACTGTAATGAGTAAACACTTTCTGTGAATAAAGGCCAACTTGAATAGGTGGTAACGGTTGAGCTGCTGGTATATTTCTTAATACTGAATTGATCAAAATTATGATTAATCTATACTATGAGCCCGTTTGGATTAGCCAAAAAAAAGTAACTTTTAAGCATAAGAGCTTAAAGTACTTTTAAGTGCTAAAAGTTTGATGCAGTCACAAGTTTGATGACACCAAAAGTACTACCAGGGGAATTATATCTCAAGTCAGTCACTTCTTCAAACTCTACTAAATGCACTTTTGCATATTTTTTCTTCTATTTTTTTTATAAAAAAAAATCTAAGGCGAACTCATCCTCTTGACATCCTAAATTCGCCTCTGATTGTACGAGTTATAACAAATTAGAGATACTAGAATTTTAGATTTACTTTAATTGATTATACCTTGAAAAGGATAAATGAATAAAATAAAAGTCCTAGGATTAATTTTATGTGTGACAATGAGCAAGGCGCAATAACGTAATAAGTAAACAACGTGAATAAAGGCCAACGAATGACCGTAACTACTAAATATAAATAAATTAAAAGTAAACTATCAATAATTATCTCTTAAAGGTAGCTATGCCAAATAAATGGGAAAACCGTATATATACTTGAAAATAGGTGGATAGTTAACTTATTTACAAAACATAATGATATATTACAAAACATGACGGATTTTCATATATTTTTTTTCCTAGAAAATATATTATTTTAAAAAAAAACATTTTAAAATTCTAAGGTGAACTCATCCTCTTGAAATCCTAGATTGGTATACTATCAAATTAGAGATACTAATATTGTTTAATTGATCAAAATTAAAATAGGATTAATTTTATGTGTGACAATGAGCAACGCAATAACTTTGGATTAGCGAATAAAAAGAATGTTGAGCTTTCAGATACTTCTTAATACCGAATTGATCAAAATTATGATTAATCTATACTATGAGCACGATTGATTTGAAAAAAGTGACTTTTAAGCTTAAACTACTAAAAAGTTTGATGCAGTCACAAGTTTGATGACACCAAAAGTACTACCAGGGGAATTATTTCTCAAGTCATTCACTTCTTCAAGATGTTGATCATTGCCCAATACCCTACTATCCAGCTTGAACAGGAATGGATTACAATCTATTATCACATTGAGAATCTCAAACCCAAAATCAACATCAAATGCCTCAGATGGAGTTATCCCAATCCTGGAAGATTCAAACTCAACACAGATGGTTGCAGTAAGGGTAATCCTGGTAATGCAGGTGGAGGGGATATTCTTAGGGACTCTTCTGGCTTCATGATTATGGCTTTTACCCACTACTACGGCCACTGCTCCAATAATATTACCGAAGCCAGGGCTATCCTCCATGGAATTCAATGGTGCATCAACAATGGTTACTGTGAAGTAGAAGTGGAATTTGATTCCCAAGTTATCATCAACATGATCAATGCCTCCACTAACGTCACTTGGCAAGTCAAACATATCATCAATGACATCAACTCCCTGAAGACTCATGGAAATTTCAACTTTAAGCACTGTTACAGGGAAATTAACAACATTGCATATGGACTAGCTAATTTGGGTGAAAGCACAAGGCAGAATACAATCTTCACACATGATTTGAACCTTCCTTTGAGAATAAAAAGCTGGTTGAAGAATGATATTTTCAGATATCCAACCTTCAGAATCCGAGTTCAAAAAGAAGCACTTTACTCTTAATTATGATTAACACTCTATGCTGCCTTTGTAGGATTTGGTCTATGCACAATACTGCTTTCTGCATTTTCTCTTTTGCTATTTCTAGCATAGGAAGACTTTTGTGTAACGATGAACTTTTTATCCTTTTGATATCTCAGGGTGACATGGACAAATGTTCTCACCCCTTTTTTGTAACTGGTGTAACCACTTTTGAAAGCAATAAAATGATTAGGACTGAGGCCTAATCCCACCATTATGGTGGTTGAACCAAAAAAAAAAAAAGTATTAAAAGTTATTTTATAAATAAGCAGTTACGTGTTTAGATAAAAGTGCTTGAAGGATTTTTAGAAATAAGGGTAGTATTGGAATTAACAGAAAATATAAGGGATAAAAGGGTAAAGTTGTTGGTCAAATCAAAATGGCTTTCAAGCAAAAAAAAAATAAAATAAGTTGGGGTTGAACAACTTCTTAGTTTTGGCTTATTTTAAGTACTTTTTAACTTAATTTAAGTTGTTTTTTATTTTTGTCAAATACTCAAATAAGTTTAAAATGGCTTATAAGCTGGTTTGACCAGCTTATGCCCAATCCAAACGGGCTCTATGACTGTTAAAATAATTTCTTACAAGAGATGCATGCATCTCAGCACATTTCGCTTTCCTCCAGAATATGCATAAGACTGTGATGATAACACCAAAATAATACTCTAACGAGAAGACTAGGATTAAATTTTAATTTCTATTTATTCTAGAATGTGGGCCGTTACGTGCTTTACTCATGTGGAAAATACTCAAAAATAGGCCATGTAGAAAAACATAACGCCCGTGTATCAAAAAATTTCTTGACCATGTGTAAACCAAATACAATCTTGCATCTTATTCACGGAATTTTAATTACTTATTGCTCGTTTGGCTAAATTTTTAAAAAGCCTTTTCAAAAAATATTTGGGGAAAAACAATTTGTGTTTGATCAATTGATTTAAAAATGCTTTTGAGCAAAAATTATGTTTTGATCAAGCTTTTAAAAGTGCTTCTAAATGCATTTTCTCAAAAATGCTTTTCAAAAAAGTGTTTTTGGGAAAATTTATTTTTTTATTTAACTTTTGAAAACAACTTCTGCTACTCCCGCAAACACTTATTTTCTCACAAAAGCTTGACCAAACATGTCACTTCTTAGAAAAAAAATAAGCACTTTTAACCTCCCAAAAGTTTGGCCAAACATGCTATTAATTTGTTTGAGATATTATGCTCCTAACTGTTCTAGTGTTCTTTCCTGTTCCTTCAAGCTCTAGAAGTCGGGCAAAGGGAAAAAATTAGAAAGGCTTTTTACCCAGTAACAATAACTAGTGGCGGAGCCATCCTTGTCCGCAGGCCGTCAATTAACACCCTTCGCACGAAAATTATACTGTGTACATATAGGTCAATTTTTTATGTATATGCATTATATATTTAATTCCCTAACTTCTTCAACTTTTTATTTATTTATATTTTGAATTCTCTTAGTGAAAATTTTGACTCCGCCAATTTGATAATAATGCTCGAACTTCGCAGCTTAGACAAAGAAAAAGGCAGTACAGGAAGTCTTGATATACAAACACAATCTTGGCTTCTGGGACAACGCTTTATTTTGCCTTTAATTACGCTCATCACAAAAGAAGTCTCAACCAATTTTGCTAAATATTTACTGTCAGCAAAGCATAAATGCCTTCTTATAATTGGAAAAAGGTGAACAATACTACTTGCAATAGGAACGTAACCCATTCAACAATGGCGTTATATACCTGTAAACTTTTCTTTCATTAAATTCCTGTGGTCGCCATTAGTTAATACCCCTTTGAAGATTCTTTGTTCTTATACGCTTTATTGCTGAAAGACTTACTACATACTTATAAATTCTAGTCCACATTGAGATAAACAATTAATTTCCTGATTCTCCCATTACCAAAATATGTTAAAAGTCGCCCATTAACTCATACTAGTTCACACTCAATCTTTGAGATTGGCCCTCCATTTCGCAGTATAAATACACCCCACCACATAGCATGACATATAATATAGAGCTAGAGTTACATAGCATTCACCCGTAACATCTCTTCCTAATAGTACTCGAAGCATCTAGCAAACATTTAACCAATTGACAATGTCTAAAGCTAGTACCAGTTTTTTCTTCATCATCCTTGTCCTCTGTTTTACCCTGTCATATGCTTCTCGACCCGAGCCAGCTTTTCACGGGGCCACCCTCAACAAGATTGATCAACACCAGGTAATTCTTAAAGCTCAAACTCATGTCAGACCATAGTACAGAAGTCTCAATATAATATGTTTGTGGACAGTTTCTTTTTTTGGGTCCCATTTTTGTTAATCTAGTTAATTTGTGATGCCCACAGAAGTTATATTTAATTTGTTATTATTACGTTTCAGGATGTTGTGGAATCAAAACAAGTTGCAACTGAAGAGAGCTGCAAAGGAGGCCAGGATGAAGAATGCTTAGAAAGAAGGAATTTAGCTGCTCACCTTGATTATATCTACACCCAAAATCAGAACCCCTAGAAGTGTTCCAGACCAAGGGACCTAGCTAGTTTGCCATTGATACATGAAAAGTAGTGAATCTAATGATAGGATGAGACAGCTATATATCACGAATTAGCCTTCACTAGCGCTGTACTTCTGGTTGATTTGCCCTGTACGTTAAAATGTAATTGCACACAAAGCTTCCTCTTCGATACCACATGCTTCATTCTTGCAACTTGGGTCACCGATCTTTGAAACAAAAATATGATATTCTCTTCATTTTGCTCTATATGTATCTTCTACTATTTGACTAGGCACAAGGCTCAAGTAAAAAAAAAAAAACACTTTTTAACAGTAGTGTATATTATAATTAAGTTTGTTAGAACTTGTGACTCTTAAACATATTCTCAGAACATGCCATTAATTGAGAGTAAAATGAAAATTAAATATTAAAGAGTTTTCATATATAAAGAGATACAATATCACTTTTTCTTTTTTGCCCGATTAAAAAGGAAGAGTGTCATGGATTATAACTTAGAAGACTGAATTGGTACCCACGTCGGTCAAACCGAGTCTGATGTAGTCCCCTAACGGTTAAAGTTTTATCTCTAACGGGTCAAACACTAAGGTGGCTATGAAGAAACGAAAAGTAAAAGCAGCAACTACACAGAAATAGCTTAAGCTATATGGGACCTACTAGGAGTAGGAAACTGCAGAAATTAGAACGTTATAGAACTAGCTGATCTGATGACGCGGGTCGTTGACGCTTGACCACAAGGAGCCCGTTTGGATTGGCTTATAAGTTGATAAGCCATTTTTAATTTATTTAGATGTTTAATAAAAATAAAAAATAAATTAAATTAAATTAAAAAGTGCTTTAAATAAGCTAAAATCAAGAAGTTGGTCAACCCCAACTTATTTTTTTGCCCATTTTGATTTGACCAACAACTTTATCCTTTTATCTCTTATATTTTTTTGTTAATTTCAATACTACCCTTACTTCTAAAAACTCTTTAAGCACTTTTATCCAAACACGTAACTGCTTATTTATAAAATAACTTTCAGCACTTAAAAAGTACTTTAAGCACTTATGCTTAAAAGCCACTTTTTTTCAGCTAATCCAAATGGGCTCAAAGTCGCCTCTGTAACTGCTGAAACTAGTTGTGCGTTACATTCATACATCTATTAAGACATACATTTCTCGGTCTTTTAGCTAAGATTAAGTGTCAGTATCTGTTCTTATTAATTTAAAATCTGATATGTGGGTCATCGGAGGCCTGACGCACCCCACCTTAAAAAATACTCCATAATTAAGACTTACCATCTTAAATTGTCAGCTAGTTGAATTGGTTGTATCTCAAGGTGGATTTATTTCCTCTTGGTTTCAGGCTTTCAGCAATAAAATCCGCGTAACAACTGCATAACTTTAACGAGAATGATTTATTTTATTTAAGAATTTTTGTACAATAAAACAGAAGTTAAGCTAATTTTTTTACTACGGTAGCCTAATAAATTCATATATAACAATTCATATATTCATTAAATAATCAATTCATATATTATCATTCATTGCGTTCGCTGCATATCAATCCGTATATGGTGTTCAATATCACTAATCTAACTCATGTAGGAACTCTTTAATTTGGGTGGGGGAACAGGAACTCTTTAATTTGGGTGGGGGGAAAAAGAACTCTTTAATTTGGAATATTTGCAATTAAATGTGTTCAAAATAGCATACAACAATTCATAATTTTACAATTAACACTCCACCAACATGTTCCATTGCAGGACCATCGTCTAACAAATTGAATGACAGAGACTAATATTAGTGGCAATGTTTATAATTTCGAGTTTACGTTTTTACGGATTAAACGAAAAAAACTTGTACAAATAAGTTATGTAAAAACTAGTTGCAGGTAAAATGTTACCAATTGGTAACTAAGCAAACATTGTGAATAAACTTATGGAACAAACCAAATTATTAGATTTTATAAAATTATACCATCTATTGTAAATATTTGTTAGTGGATGTCCACAGGGACTTGGCCAACAAGGAACTTGGACAACAAGTAACGTGGCCACCAAGTTTCCTTCTTAAATGGCTTGGCCATCAAGCATATATTCTTCCTTATAAATAGTGGCTATTCGTAGAATTGAAATATACAATCAGTTCCTCTCTATATACTTCTCTCTAGTGTATTTACTTTATAATCTTTATTTTATAAGACGTTATCAGACTCTGCTATCTCAAGCAAATATTTTGAAAGAGTAGAAGGTATTGACTTTTTTTTTTTCTTAATTAATGGCGAATCTTTCTAAACGTGAATTTGTTGCCTTGGATATATCTGGCAAAAGGTACCTGTCTTGGGTTATTGATGCCTGACCCATCGCATCAAGATGAATTTCGACATCAATAACCCAAGACAGGTAATTTACCAAATATATCTAAGGCAATAAATTCACGTTTAGAAAGATTTGCCATTAATTGAGAAAAAGAAAGTCAATACCTTCTAGGCTTTCAAAGTATTTGCTCGAGATAACAGAGTCTCGTGCTGATAACGTGTTATAAAATAAAGACTATAAAGTAAATACACCAGAGAGAAGTATATAGAGAAGAACTGATTGTATATTTCAATTCTACAAATGACCACTATTTATAACGAAAAATATATGCATGATGGGCAAGAACTGATTGTATATTTTTATGAGGTATCTCTCAAAGCGTATTACTCGATATGTGCACTCTTTTTCTTCATTTGGACTTTTTCCCAAGGGAATTTTTCTAATAAAATTTTAATGAGGCACATCATCTTTTAGTGAACATCCAAGGGGGAGTGTTGTAAATATTTGTTAGTGGATGTGCACAAGGACTTGGCCAACAAGGAACTTGAACCCCAAGTTAAGGTAATTTCCAAAAGTATAAGGGGAAGTTGTGGAATTTTCTTAAGTAATAGAGAGTTGAATGTAATTGATCAAAACATTATCGCTGCGATCTGTTGAGGGAAACTAGTGAACCGAGAAAAAGAGATACAAGCCAAGGAAGATGTTCAGGAGAAGATTTTTATCGTTTCCGCTGGTAATTGGCGCAGTTATGTAAGTTCTTTATTGCCCTTCCTCCATACTAGTGTTCCTTAAGATTAACATGTCATATGCATCACTATGGATTCATATGTCCAGTCTCCCAAAAGCGAAGAGGAAAGCAAGCCCATTATACTGCGGGCTGTTTGGTGTTTGAAGAAATGTCTAAATAAAAATTGCCCTCTTCCCCTCTCCTAAGTCCTAACATCCAAAATTTTGAACTTCCCGTAAACTGCAGATACTACCACTTGATTGGCGCTCACGATCTATCTATTAAAGCAACTAAAGTTTAGAATAAAATCTCAGTGAATTTTTGGGGATCAACATTGATTAACTACCAAATTTTTCCTGGGAACAGTAAGGAGTAGGAGACAATCCACTAGATCTAGCTCCTCCTCCTCTACATACAGATGGCCCCTATTAGTGGATCGATGAATTTCCTTTCACCATTGCCTAAAAATTAGTTGGAGAACAACCTATATATCAAGCTCCCCACCAATAAAAATAGAGAGACAAAAAGAAAATAAGTAAAAGAAAAACCTGCTGTCATTTACCCCTTTGTGCTTCTGTTATATGAACCTTTTTGACATGTTTCTGCTGCTATGGTTATTAGACAATGCGCCAATGTGCTCTTTAATATATTTGGTGTATGGTTTTCCAAGTCTGCAATTTCTGCATCTGTGGTGTATTTACTCCTGTGCGTTTGTCATATTGATATATTAGAGACAGGGTAGGGGTTTATTAAAGAAAAAATAGAAGAATCATTAATAGGGCGCTGCCTGTGCCCTTCACAGGTTGGAGCCCCGCATCCTTAGTACAGTATTGCAAATCTTCGTCTTATACTCAGAGATAAGTAAAAGCGTGTTTTGCCATTGTTCCATCTAATTATTAGATAGAAAATAGGTACGAGTTTCAATATATTTTTGGATGGGGTTATCTACGAGTGTGTGTGTGTGTTGTGGCGCATGCATGCAGGGAAAGAGGGGGAATGGGGGGTCGGATTGCTTAGCTTGGAACCGTGGTTTGTTAGGATTAAAAGGCAGATGGATTCCTCTTATCTTCAAGAAGAGAGGGGGAAAATCTGCTTTCACATAGACACCTAAAGTAAGTGTATAATCCCAGTAGTATTTTAGCTTTTTTCTTTTGAACCTTCAATGAACATTAATCTAAGAAAGCCAAGGTACTCGTATACTCAGCCTGAATAGAGATCCTAAAATTTGTCAAACGTCCTGTTTCATTATCCACTTTTTCTTTGCCAACATTTTAATTTTGAGGGACATTGCTGGAGAGAAGGCTGTCTTATGTTTCTTAAGAGCTATTGCTGCCACTTTTAGCCCTTCAAGATACGTACCCGTGCAGTTGTTAGTACTCTCTTATAGCATTAGCAAATAACTGCTGCATATGCTCTTTCTATTCCTCTTCTTCCAGATAAGTAATTGCTGTACTGGTACTATTTATCATTCTAATCTCTTGAAAATACTGCTAGCCTGGCTTTCTTGAATCATTACCTTCTGATGAATTCGGAACCTCTTTTCAGCTTGGTGTTTGGTGTTTTTGTGGGATTTCACTGGGTATGTTCTTGTTGTTGTGTTTGTGAGGCATGATTAACATCTTTAATAGAATATTACTATGCAGATGAACAGAATGTGTATGCGCCAACTTTGTTGGAACCTAAGTAAAATTTATAATAGAAGTAACAATTATTGGAGATTAGATATAGTGTATTCTTCCAGTATACCAGCTTCATGCCTTTCTTGACCAGAGCAGTTGCTGACACGGCTTTGACATCTTCTTGTTTATTCTCCATAGTTCAGAAGTTACGACGTACATCCTCTAGCCCTGAGTCAATAATTTAGCACCTTTTACTTGCATTGTCTTTTTACTTCCATTAGCTTGATCTTTTACTTTTCCAATCTGTAGAATTGGAGTTGTATCTGGGAAAGCTATATTTGCACAACCACTTGATGAATATTGGAAGAAGAAACTTCAGGAGGAACCAGCAGCAAAAGAAAATGATGTAAGCACCTCATAGTGTTTGATGAGATGCACATCTGAGCTTAATATCATAGTATTTTTCTGTTGGCAGTTACTCTTTAGAAATGCTTTGTGCATCCACATCCTCATCCAATTAGTTAATGACACCATGCATGCAAAAGCAGCCACTGTGGCAATACAGTTCAGGAGAAATATTACATGTCAATTGGGATAAATTTGTGCCTGTGTTACTTTACTGTCTTTTGTCCCCCTTTCCTCTGCTTACTGCATCTGACTGATGCAGCCTAAAACTTGAAGGTCGTCCTCTGTAAGTATTTGGATGAAGAATCCATGTGGTCAAAATCAAAATTGATCATTTAGAAATCATGGTTGTTACTGAATGTAATATCATGAAGCATGATTTTGTCATTTTTAATTTGGAAGTATCTCTATCTGGCACAAGTTCGCGTCCCTTTACTTGGTTCTGTTATGCACTGGTTTGGCGGATACAAATGGAATGAAAAATATAGAAGTATATAACCTCAGCGTGAATGCTTGAACTCCCCACTTGTGGGATTACACTGGTTAGGGGTTGTTGTTTGTTGTGAACCCTTGAACTCACAGT
This sequence comes from Lycium ferocissimum, assembly GCF_029784015.1. Classification (NCBI taxonomy): domain Eukaryota; kingdom Viridiplantae; phylum Streptophyta; class Magnoliopsida; order Solanales; family Solanaceae; genus Lycium; species Lycium ferocissimum. The sequence continues at coordinate 64,235,640 of NC_081343.1, forward strand.
TACGAACTTCCGATGATATTTAATGCTGAAAATGCGTGTCAAAATCACAAATCTTTAGGGGGACCACCAATATGAGGAGTTTGCTTCAAACGGATATCTCAGTCATCAATGGTAATGGTTCTTTTCCTTTTCTTCATTCAGTTGAGGCCAACATGGTTCTGCTATATACAGAAAATATATTAATTTAGTTCACTAACGTGCCGCAACCAATGGGCAGAACATATGTTTGCTTTGAGAAAACGAAGAAATTAACTTTAAACAACTTATAAAAGAGAACTCTCAACCCCTGGACTAGCTTTTCCACTCGTGGAGATATCTGTAAGACTACTCTCTTCTAAAACTTCAGTTCAACAATTGAAGTTCTCGAACACTAGTTAGGTGCTTTTATATAAGAGCACTTGTTGTATGAGGCAGTGCTAAAAAATATGAAGGTAAAAAGGAATACAGAATAGCTTGTGATACTGGCACCTCCTCATTGTCAACAAGATAATTGGCAGAAAAGAGAACAACAGAGGGGCAATTACATTCACTTTGACAAACTTGAATTAAAATACAATCAATCAAGAAGTACAGACCAACTATGTACAGTTATACCATCAAGATTCCCTTGGTAAAAGAATGGAATAGGAAGTTTAACAAATAAAAAAGTATCTTCCCAAGATTCTATACCGAAACTTCTAATTTGGAACCAAGATCCAAGGACCATTAAGTATGTGCAAACACAAAGTGAGGCATACACTGACAGCAGTAGAAGATTTCCCGCTCACATACCTGCAAGCTTCAACACTCCTATCGACCACCTCCTCCTGAATAACATCTACACTTCTTCTCAAAGTAGTCTCAACTTCCTCCTGAACAACATCTATGCTTTTTCTCAGACACTCGCGCAACTTCTCCAGTACAAACTCAAGGAAAGATCTAACACTCTCGAAGGTGACCCTCGCAGTCAAATCAAGAATAAACCTCCTATTTCTTTGCATTGCCAAAGTAGAAGATACTTTCTTCGTCCACCCGGTGTACATGTTCTGATCTTCGTCTAAAAATTTCTTGGCTTTGAAACTAAGTGGCAAAGAAGAGTATATTTTCGAAGTTGTATGCGTATTCATACCGACATCCATGTCACTACTTGTCAAAACTTGATGAGAAGTTTTCACAAGAGTTCCAATTGCACCACTACATATGGCAACAAGCATATCTCTCATTTTGGTTTCATGATTGGGGTTAGTCAACCCAGAAAAGATTTCATTGTAAGCATTGATATTCATTGTCTTGTCAAGATAAACAGCAACTGCAGTACTCACAAACAATTGTACACACTTCCCTATTAGTTCTCTGCTCTTGTCCTGGCATAGAACATCAACCCATCCTGGAACAGAGTATTTAATATCCGAATCAGTACCATTGCCTTTTTTAACCGAATAAAAAGCAAGAACCAAATTCCTCGCGAAGCTCCCAACAATTACAGAAGCAAAACCAGACCCTGCATCAGAAAACAACTTATCTAAAACATTGTCAAAAAGACCAGAATTTGCAGCCCCAGACACACAATTTTTTGCATTTTCTTGCTGGTAACCTCGAACAACTCCCACGGTCATCGCGCTTGTGACCTTAACTATAGATTGTGAAAACTCATCTGATTTAGCAATCTTGGAAATCTGTTTCAAACTTCTTGGAATTTGATCAGTGTCGGAGGAAATAAACTCCTTCAGATCTTTAGAGACAATCCCAATTACATCAGCAGAATCAGACACCATCTCAGCTAAAGAAACAAAAGCACCTATGAGCTTCAAAACTTTCTCCCTTTTTCTAACCATCGAAGGTGAGCAATAAGCTCTATAAGCTCCATAAGTGACACCAAGAGCTCCCAAAGCAACAACCCAGTTCCTTTTTCTCCTAGTATAGTCCAAACTTTTACGTACTAATTTTAAATCCGCATAATTCAAAGCCATATAATCACAACTCCTAAAATCTTGGATTTTGCACTTCAATTCTCAAAAAGGGGTTGGAGGAAATGTTCAATAGATCCAAAATTCAGACAATTTGTTTATAGGTATTGTATAGTTTAAGGTTGAAGAGATGTATACCAACCTGAATATGGGAAGAAAAAAGGCTGACGTAGAAGCAGTTTCTGACTATCTAGATTCTGGTGCAGTGAAAATTGGGAAACAAAAAAAGGAAGCTGATCCACTACAGAAATATAATTATGCATTGTAGTTTTGATAAGAACGACTTAAAATACGACAGCTACTACGACTACTCAGTTCACGCTAGGTCGCTGTCTACATTTATTTCATAGATAAATCTCTATAATATGATTGAATAATGATTGTATGGGTCTGAATGGATGTGGATATAGGACTAGTTTGGAAAATTTCCAGTTAGGTATTCTGTTAAATGCAAGAAAACTGGTGTTATTAGGAGGATATAGATGACGGGCATTATGGTCCCACTATTTATCTTCAAGGCTGGTCCAGTCAAAAAGCGGTGTAGATAATTAGCTAGAAACTTCGTGACCTGGCTTTGTTTTCTGTTGCCACGTGTTGGCAACGAACTGGCTCCTCGTGGCGCGAGTTTCATACTTTCATATACGTCTTTCTTTCTCTCTTTTTCCTTTTTCTTTTTGTCCTCTTCAAGTATATTATTGGATTGGGCTCCTCTCCATTTTCCCCAAGTTCTATCTTAGATTAAGGACACATGGCATGTGTTAGAATTAATGGCTAGAATTTAATTGATTAAAACAAGTCTCTAACCATGGTTTACATAATTAATAACTTATCCATAAATATATTAAAATATTCTCTCTCTTCCTATTTTACGTTTCCCAACTAAAAGATTAACTCAAAAAGGAATTGGAAGATAGAGTGTAAGTTATCAATTCAAAAATTAATATTGAAAAAGGGATTTTCAACCCTGCTATGTAGATAACGAAAAACGAAAGAGATATTGCCAGTTGAATAATGGTGATATCCTGTAGATAAAGAAAAACGAAAGAGATATCACCTATTGAGTAATGGTGATATCCGATATAATTAGTAATATATTTTGTGAATTAGTAATGGAATAATGGAATATATTCTGAATAATGAATTTGTAATATCAGAGAGAATATTTTAGTATATCACCAATGTTGAATAATGAGTCTAGTGCAACGTAGTAAAAAAAGAAGTGGGAAACGTAAAATAGGAAGAGAGAGAATATTTTAATATATTTATGAATAAGTTATTAATTATGTACACCATGGTTAGGGACTTGTTTTAGTCAATTAAATCCTAGCTATTAATTCTAACACATGCCATGTGTCCCTAATCTAAGATAGAACTTGGGGAAAATGGAGAGAAGAGAAACGGAGAGGAGCCCAATCCGAATAAGTTATGAATTATGTAAACCATGGTTAGGGACTTGTCTTAGTCAATTAAATCCTAGCCATTAATTCTAACACATGCCATGTGTCCCTAATCTAAGATAGAACTTGGGGAAAATGGAGAGAAGAGAAATGGAGAGGAGTCCAATCCTATATTATTCATGCAATGCAATTATTCTCGAGATATTTGCATATTTTCATATACGTCTTTCCTCTCTTGTTCATTTTTCTTTTGTCCTCCTTGAATTATTGTTCATGGCATTATTCTAGAGATATTTATTTGCATAGAGTTGGTCGTTTGGTTCACGTAATAGTTATGTGCGCATTGAAGTATAAAAAGTAACTTATATAATGGTTAGGCTTTTGAATTGTTAAACAATAATAATTCACATGGATTGTATCTGATCGAGAATTGCTTGTTCAAAGCTCATATGTCTTACTCCATGTGCTATGTATTGTTAATATTAGCAACTAGCAAGGGGTGTTCAAAGCTTATGTCTTACTCCTTCCGTTTCATAATAAGTGTGTTTTTAGCTTGGATAGATTCCTTAAGAAAACTACTCACTTCGAGAAAGTAAAAAGTATTTTTACCAACTTACCCTTAATCAAATGCCATGAAAAAAAAGTAGTTCTTTAATGGTTTGGCGAATATGTAAAACTCTATTTATTTAAGGGTAAAATTGAAAGAAAAAAATCAATGTCTCCTTGATTTTGTAGAACACCGCTTATTTTGAAAACAAAATGAAAAGATAAAAACAACACGTATTATGAAACGGAGAGAGTATTCAATTGTGATAGCATCTCATCGACAACTTTAAAAATAAACGAAGCATATCATTATTTATGCTTCATATGTTAATCATCGTATGTAAGATAGCACATTGAGTTTGATACCCTATATTGAAGTTTATGTGGATCGGAGTCATATGTTTATCTTTTTAATTGTTAAAACTGAGCTAAGCTCGAAACATATGTTAGTATAAGATCGTTGTTAGATTGATAAAAGTGAAAGTTGCCGAGAAAATTTCTCATATGAGGAGAACAAAGAAAATCTCCGAACAAAAGCGAGCCTGGAGTTATTTGCAAGATTCCGATCCCTATACTTGAAAGTCTGAATGGTCTGTATGAAACTTAAAAAGGATTTCAAGTCTCAATATGTAAACAACCAATATTTGACTTGAACTGGCTGGATAATTTGCCTTGCCGATGCAGGCCTGGGTTACCTAACAGAAATGGACAATTTACATAAATAACTACCTTTTAATGCTTGCTTTTAATCCGTAGCTATCTTTTTGCTATTTACAATTCGTAGCTACATTTAGGTATTTTCACTGTATTTGGTGTATTTCAGTGCATTTGAATACATTGTTCAGTTGTATCCAACCTGATCTGATGTCACATATATTTGGATATGCAACCTTCGCTTTTTTGAATACATATGTATTCAAAATGATGTATTTAAGTGCATTTAAATACAGGACCTATGTATTTTATTGTATCCTTTTGTTTTGGATGTATTTGGATGTATATAAATCATTCAAACAACACATACAGTCAAATACACCTAGTTTCCCAAAAATACAATCAGTCAAATATATTAAACTTATATTTACAATAAAAAAAATGACGAAAATACACTCAGATTATGAGCTACAAGGAGGAGAAGAAGTCATAGATTCCGGTCAAATCTTCGATCAAATATAGAAAAATACACTCAAAAAACGACGAACACACCCAGATATGATATATAAGAAGGAGAAGAAGCCATGAATTCCGGTCCAATCTACTAACAATAAACCTGAGCTTCCATCAATTACATCATCCAAACTAGTCAAGCCTTTACCCTATTCAAATCTTTTCCACAAACCCTTTCGTAAACCACCTCGCCGGGAAATCAAGAACTCCGATGTCGGTGCCGGAGTAATGTTAAACAAAGGTATTAGAGGTGCAACAGGTGACAAAAGGAGCAGACCTAATACACCTTTGCTATGTTGGAAGTATAATGAAGATGTAAATGACCGTGTTTGTTCCTTGAAGGATAAGTCCACGGTGGAGGTTGGTTGGAAATCTGGTCGGCAAGTTAGAAGTTTGATTTCTGCTAGGAAGTTAGCTGCCGGAATATGGAGGCTTCAGTTGCCAAAATTTGCAGCTTTAGGGTTTTTCTAATTTTGGAGGGGAAAGAGAGGGAGGTGAGGGAGAAATACAAGCCATAAATTTAATGTATTTGGTATACCTACGAATGGTAATTTACAAAATCACTGTAACTACTAAATATAAATAAATTAAAAGGTAGTTACTATCAATAATTATCTCTTAAAGGTAGCTATGCCAAATAATAATGGGAAAACTACGTATATATACATGTTTAGGAGAAATATTAACGAAACGTGACGATAGTTTTCCTTATTTACAAAACATAATGATATATTACAAAACATGACGGATTTTCATATATTTTTTTCCTAGAAAATATATTATTTTAAAAAAAAACATTTTAATATTTTTTTTAAAATAATTTTTATATATATTTTTTTTAAAAAAATTAATTTATTTTTTTGCTCAAAGGCTTAAAAAATTACCTCAAATATTTGTGTATGAAATTTGTATGAAAAATGTATGAAATGTGTATGTGTGAGCAAAATTTTTAATATAATTTTCATACACAAAATTGTGAGCAAAACTTTAAGCCTTGAATATTGTATGAAAGTTGTTACAACGTTATTGTAGTTGTATTAATTTTCTAGAAACCTAATGTGAACTTTATATATGAAAAATGTTATTGAAATTCTAAGTCTTGAGTGAGATATACACATTTCATACCATTCTCATGCATAAAAATTTTGAGCGTAATGTTTAAGCCTGGATCGAGATATACACATTTCATATGTTTTCATACATAAAGTTTGAGCGAACTTTTTAAGCCTTGAGCAAGATATACACATTTCATACACAAAAATTTGAGCGATTATTTTAAGTCTTGAATGTTGTATCAAAGTTGTATACAATGTTGTTGTAGTTGTATTAATTTTATAGAAATCTAACATGAACTTTATACACGAAAATGTATTTTAAATTTTAAGACTTCGAGCGAGATACAAATTTCATACTGTTTTCATACACACAATTTCGAGCGAATTTTTTAAGCCTTGAACGAGATATACACATTTCATACATTTTTCATACCGTTTTCATACACTAAATCTTGAGCGAGATATACACAATTCATACAACTTTCATACATAAATTTTTGAGCGAAAAAAATATTTAAAAAAATAAAAAATAAAAAAATATTTTTATTTTATTTTTAAAAGCATGTTTTGAATAGGGTTTGTAATGTTATGTTTTGTACATTTAAAACTATCGTCAGGTTTTGTAAATATTTCTCCTTAATATGTATATATACATAATTGTCCCAATAATTATTCCAATGGATATCGATCACTAGGCCCAAAAAGCATGTGAGTAAGCGTTCCTATGAATCCAATTCACAACTAAAAGGAATTGGTTTAGGTTTGTCAATATCCTTCAAAGTCCGGGTAAATAAGCCCAATAATAATCATATGGTAGAAGAAGTGTTGGTACTATTGAATAAATCAAATGAGTTTTCTTAAAGTTGAAAGATTCTGTCATATAATCACTCCTTCACAATGCATGGAATTTATGGATGAAAAACAGTAAGCTAATGCGGGTTCGATACAAAAAATAGATATCAGTCAAGTAATCAGTCTCCATATACGTGATATACATAAGACGTATCGCGTTTTGATTGGAGATTTAGATCACAAGTCTCGAACCGAACTTCTGTAAGCTAGTATTTTCGTTATTACACGTAGCTTCCATCTATTTCAGATTGATGTGAACACCGTAATTAGGGGAAAGAAGTTTTAGAAATAGAACGCGTTGAGTTGGTTTGTAATGCATTAAGATTAATGTGAAAATTGTAATATTTTCCACTTAGAAACATTTGTGCTGCCTGTAAAGTGAATCTACTGACTAAAGCTATATATGTCGAGCAAGTTTATCAAAAATAAATTTGTAAAATTGGTTGTCATAAAACGCTCGGAGTGCAGAATTAATATTTTTCTTTTGTTGATTCATTTCAAACTTAGCTGAACCCTTTTCTTACTATAGCTACAACATAACTACAAGCTTCTAAAACGAGAGCATTGATTAGCAACTCAATTTTGCCACTTACAGCAAGGTTTTATTTATCAGCTGATTTGATATGCAGACTAGACTAATGTGAATGACGGCTTCCACATATTCTTTAATCAACGTAATCATTGCATAGGAATACTAAAAAAGTTTGACAACTTAATTAGTACGTGACGTGATGCAACAAAACTCGTTATGTTCAATTAACTTAACCTATTAATAAGAGCCGAATAAAAAGGGTCACATGGAAATGCAGGCCCATAACTCTAAAGGGTAAAGAGCACGTGCATTTGCGAATTTTTTTCACGGCCACAAGTTATGCTTGGCTACTACGAATTGACACCTACGACCCGAGCCGCCGCAGTGGATGTGTAAGTCTGCCACGTCATATTTGACCCGACACGTGGCACACCTAATGTGAAGGGTTCACCGCCAACCCAACGCCTAATATGTCTCGCCAGCTTCTAAATTGTTTTTCTTTTTCTCATATACTTCTTTCGTTCTAGTGTTTCCAAAAAAAGAAATTATATTCGAGATAATATAATGGTAATAGCTAGCGGTCACAATTATAGTGATTTGTAATGACAGCAAATAATGATAGCGGTTGACAATCATGTCACGATAATAGTCATTTGTAATGACAGAGAACAATGATAATGGCTGGAGATCACGTCAATTGTGATTATATTGTTCGAGTGATTTTCTTCGAGACGGTGGTTGGTTGGTGATGGTAATGATAGTTGACGGTGAAGATAATAATAATGACAGAAGTCATTTGTGACGATAATAACAATGATGGTTGGTTGTATTAGTGGCGATAATTTTACTGTTGTTGTGATTATGTAAATTATATAATGATAAATGATAGCTATATAAAGAATAATGGTGAAGATCGTTTTTATAAAAATATTTGAATAACTTCTTAAAATATTAAAATTCTGTTCAAGATCCGAATAATTCAGATCTATATAAGCTCATCGGGTGAAAAATACACTTAACTAATGCTCCGATATATAAATAATTAATATTTGGACTCCAGTTAAGTGCAAAAAATGAGCTTACTACCTCAAAACACAATGATTAACCATCTTGTGAGTCGTGACTTGCTAGTACACTCCCTTCAAGCTGCACTGCCAAAAAGAATTAAATAAATACTTCCAATAAATAAAACAGAAAAGTTAGAGAAAAAGAAAAAAGGGTAAAGAAAACGAGAAAAAGGAGTAAATTAAAAGGGGTTTCTTGTGGATGGAGAAAAAGAAAAAGAAACAGTAAGTGCGGATCTCCCCTTACATAGTTAGGAGAGCCACATAATAACACAACATACCAATCTCTCTCTCTCTCTATATATATATATACCTCCAGGTTTTGATCTCTATATTGACTCTTTCTCCTACTCTCCTTTATGTATATATATTTCTCTCTGTGTGTTTCTTTTATCAAATCCCCAGGCAATTAGAATACAAACCAAATCTGAAATTTACATTTACAAACTTTCAGCTTTCTTCAGGTAATAATTTTCTGTATCCATCATACCCTGTTTTTTAATGAAAAAAGATTTTGATCAATTTTTGTAGGACCAATTCTGGTCAAAACCTTCGTTTGCATTCAAACCACAGCTGTTCGGTGCTACGTTCTTTAAATTTCCAATCTTTTTTTTCTTATTCTGTATCAAGAAAGTAATGGGAAAAAGATTAATAGTTTCCTCTTTTTGAGTTATGAATATCCTCTTAGAATTTCGTTATGTGATTAAAGGGTGATTACGACTTCTTGTGAACTACTTGTCATTAATTTGGAAGTGTTTTTCTTGGAAACTTAGAAAGCTTATCTCAATTTTCTACTCTTATCTTTCTGTTAACGTGGCAACCAAGAAATTAAAATAATACCATTTGTTCCTTTTTTATTGTTTTTTCTCCAACTTCTTGATTCAAATACCGGCGGCTGCAAGTCGTATATATAAATGTTGGTTTTCTCACATGTTGTACATTTATCTATTTGCATATCACAGAATTGAATAAAAGCTTCTAGCGAAGTTAAACATCAAATAAGCCTTTGAGGATCAGGGAAATATGGAGATTACTGCTTACAAACCCTATGGTGATACTGAGTTCGAATCACTCATTGAAAGAATTCACCCTCCCAGGTACTCTTTCAATTCATTTTCAATACTAACATGTATCAGTATCAATATGATAACAACAGTTACAAAGCTTTAATCAGTGTTTACACCAGCTCAATGAATGCAAACACGTATTACTGAATGCAGAAGACGTGTTACTGAATGCAGAACACGTGTTAATGAATGCAAAACGCGTGTCTTTATATACACGACAATAGTTAATTAATACACATCTCGCCTCAATTTTGTCACTATATATGTTTAGTGGTTGAAACACTGGGTACATACATGTTTTATCATGCTTTAATTATTGTATAGAAGAGATGCTTATTTACTTCATTAATTAATTTGTTTCTCGTGTTTTGGGTTTTCAGGGTGTGCATTGATAATGATACCTGCCGAGACTGCACTATTGTGAAGGTAAGTGACGATTAAAGAAGAGGAATCTGCTGTTTATTCTATCTGTTTCCATTTTAATTGGAATATATTATATATCTTTCATTGGTTATTCAAAAGGACGATGGTGCTAATCGATATATAAGATAATGGTTTGCGTTGTTTTGGCATGAGTGTGAGTACCTACCAGCTAATGGATTCCATCATAGATTCCAGAACACTAAAGAAGATATATACCACCACCGTACAAGAGGATTAGCCTATAAACCTGCATTAGCATCATTTTAATAGTTAATTAATTTAGTTAGGAGCTAATTTTATATGTTCTTCTTTGTGTTAGTGCTTTAAGATTAATCCCATGTGCGGATATTATAGTTGAACAATTTTTCAGATGTATTTTTATACTAAATTCTCATTCACTATTGAGTATTCATTGTCACAGGAATAATAGGAAGTACTGACCACCCTCTAGATTAATCCCATTGGTTCCTTCTCACAAGGAGAACCAGAGGAAGAGCTAATGATTTGCCTCATTGGTAATTTAAATGCTAATTATATAAGAAAACTTTCTTATTGGGTCCACTATCGTTGAGGATTAGGAATATTTTATGATGTTTATGAACTTATAGGAAATGCTACAATAGTTGATAAAAGACTCAAAAACTTTTTTTGGTACGAGATTCCAAGATAGGATGAAAGAATCTCATCTAGTTCTGGTGTAACCAAAAAGCTGAACAGATAAATGACCTCCCTGATTGAGAAACAGTTTGGTTCTGCTCAGATTTACCTCTGCAACTTCTTATGCTTGATATTGGACCAATATGAGTTTAAATTGAGCAACATGGAGCGCGCATTCATATAATTGATCCCAATTTGTCTGTGATTAAGACGTGGTTGTTATTTTTGGACCACAGGTTGATAGTGCAAACAAACACGGTATATTGCTGGAGATGGTCCAAGTTTTGACGGATCTGGACTTGCTGATTTTAAGATCATACATATGTTCTGACGGTGGCTGGTTAATGGATGGTAATACGTTCTCCTTTTCTCTATGCTTTTCTCATCTCACCAATTGCTTAAGCTTCTTTCCCAGAGCAAATCAAGAATGTATCTACAGCTGGTCTGAATATTATAATCCAATATAAAATGCAAGTAACAACTTTCTGATCTATAACTGAGTCATAAACAATTATATGATTTGTTTTTTCTTGCATCTTTACCAGTTTTCCACGTGACTGACCAACTTGGAAACAAAATCACTGACGAAAGCCTCATCCACTACATCGAACAGGTTAGTCTACGCTTTGTTCACTTGAATTATAGTATTCCAAGAAAACCACTTAGTTGGTTTTAGGATAAGGCCTACAAAGCAGCTAATTTCCTCAAATTCATTTTTGAAAATGATAAAAGAAAGTGTGTTGCCTGCTGTTGTCCAGAAATATAGTAGTATATGTTGTTTTTCATTATCCAAATTTAACACTAACTAAAAAGCTTAGTTTCTGACAGGCAATTTGCGCAAGTAGAAGAGGGTCCAGGGAAGTCCAAGCATGTGTTGGTAGAAACGTGAGGCCCAGGCATGTCTCAATGGAGCACACGGCTATGGAGATGACGGGGACAGATAGACCAGGACTAATGTCTGAGATATCTGCTGTGCTGGCTGAGTTGGGATGCCACGTCTCTGGTGCCGTGGCATGGACACATAACAATCGAGCAGCATGTATCGTTTACATGGAAGATGAACTGAAGCATGGGCCAATGCTGGACTCCTATCGAGTGGCCCAAATACAGGCCCAACTGGAGAATGTTGTTGAGGCTCACCATTATGAAGGGGAGCGACGGAGTGTGAGGTTGGCTGCCCCTGCAGCTAGCCAGACCCATACTGAAAGGCGGCTCCATCAGTTGATGGCAGCTGACAGAGACTATGAACAATGTTGTTCCTGTGGTTATGAAGACGATGTAGTACAGAGGCAGAAGAAGGGACGTGATAGCACAGAAGTGAAGATAGAAAATTGCAAGGAGAAGGGCTACTCCATTGTTACTGTAAAGAGTGTAGACAGACCCAAATTGCTATTTGACACTATATGCACCCTGACAGACTTGCAGTATGTCGTATTCCACGCCTCCATCACCTCTTTTGAATCCATTGCCATTCAGGTAATCTGTTACTTTTGTCTCTTTTATGTAACTGCTCCTGCAAATTCTTATTGGTTCAGGTCCAGACAGTACCAAAAACAGTAAAACTTTGTTTTTAACTCTCTACGTACATATGCATGAAAATCACAGGAATACTATGTGAGACACAAGAATGGATGGACTATGGATTCAGAGAGTGAGAGACGTAGGATGACCCAAAATCTGATGGCTGCCACTGAGAGGAGAGTATCCCATGTACGTTTCGAAAACGATTAAATTAGCACACCCTTAACTGTTATTATCATCATTGACTTCCCTATAACAAAATGCACTCACAATCTGAAGTGACCATATGATCTGTACAGGGATTGAGGCTGGATGTTAGTATTCAAAACAGGCTAGGATTGTTATCAGACATCACGAGAGTGTTTCGGGAGAACGGATTATCCATAAGCAGGGCTGAGGTTGGGGTACAGGGCGAGAAAGCAGTTGGCACATTCTATGTAAAAGATGCATCAGGGCAAGCTGTGAATGCAGAAACCTTGGAGACAGTAAGACGAGAAATTGGAGGCACTGTCCAGGTGGCAAATAAATCCTCAGGGAGGCCATCTTCTCAACAAACTACGTTGTCAAATACAAGCCCTAGCATAAGCACTAGCAGCAGCAGTGGCAAGCAAGACAAGCCTGGTTTCTCATTAGGAAGCATGTTTTGGTCTCAGCTTGAGTGGCTTTCCAGCAACTTCAGACCTATAAAATCCTAAGATTCCAAGTGGTGATCTGAGGACCCTAGTGTGTTTAGGCCATCTTGATTGTAAATAAATAGCAGAATCCGTTTGTAAATAATTAGCAGAACTTGTAAATAACAGTAGATGCATGGTATAATGTACATATCTTTGCAGCGTAAAATCATTGGAAGTTCAAATAGTGGTGTATCTATCAACTATATACTTTCTCCCCCTCTTCTAAAATCGTGTCTGCGAACTTTTGCTAACCATCCAAATTTTCAACAGTATCTGTAAAAGAGAAAGCGACATCCTATAAACTTCATTGACTCTCTATCTTAAGCGTTCGGACAACTCTAATAAGTGGACTTGTTAACTGGCTCTAGCTTAGATGATGCTGAAAGGTCAAGTCTCACTAAGCTGGAGGTGACACCTTAACTAAACAAGTGAAGAAGATCAGACTCGTGAAACTATTTTTTAATGATTTTACGGGTCACAATTTACATTGATTAAGCTTTGACGATTATATTTGGAATTACATCTTCTCTGAGTTATGCTCATATTGTGACACAAGTACGAAGACATCATCAGATCATCAGCTTTTAATATCAAGAACGCTACATTGCAAGCCTTGGATACATCTCCTAACAAGGAGGTAATTGAAACTGCATTAGTATAGTAATAGGAGCAAATATTCATTATGGATTCTATGTACAAACATACAGTTTAGGAATTCTTAGAGCAGACTGGAGGATAGGGAATAGCTATTCACACCAATAAATAAGCGGAACGATAACTTCATAGAAATCTTACATCATAAGCTCATGCCACCTCAATGTCATCAATATCCAGCCAATCATTTGATTCTTTGCTATCAGGATTCTGCACATTTTTGTTTACAGAACCAATCTGGTTGACGGAACTGGTATCTCTAGACAAGTCAGCGGAGCTTTTCCTCAACTGGACCCAATCTTGCGAGTCCTTATCAGAACTGTAAACTACTTTCTTTGATTTTACAGGCACATCTGAATCATCCTCTTCAAGATCACTGAAGGACACATCCTCATCATCCTCGAAGGACATGCTGGTTTTATTGGTACCTGTAATTTCTGTGCCTTCTTCCTTTAACCAATCATCACCATCCTCTTCATCACTCTCCTCTAACTTAGTCACTGATCCAGAATGCAATATTTCATCTTTGCTTTGGGTAATAGGTCCTTCTTCAACCACAAGTTTATCAACTGTTTGATTTTCACTAATGACAGGGTGTACGTCGGTACCAGAGCCGGCAACAGTAGGTGAAGTGGCAACTTCCACACTAGACATGTCTTGACCTACATCTGCAGAGAGAGCAGCGGACGGGACAGCAAGCATCTCCTCATGTTGAGAGCCTTCCCTGTCAGTTGATTCAAAAGTCTCCTCCTTTGAGCAATCTTCTTCTACTGGCTTGGTTCGCTTATGTAACTCCTGCGCCAATGAGGCCCTGGCTTTAACTACCTGCACATAGGATTAGCATTTTCAGCACCAAAGATTAACAACAACTATTCTCAATATGAGGAATCAAGGGTTAGTAAGATGTAGACCACTTTTTAATAAGGGCGCACTCTGTTCATATGCTAACTAAAAGCAATCACTCTGTTTCAGTATTAAGTTTCAGCATTGGATTTGAACTCATTATATAGACTGTACACAGATAGATTATATTTTTCCTCCCTATTCATCCACACGCGCAACTACTGAATAATAAGCGGTACACATTGGGGACGCAGGGGATTAACAAGAAGCCCAAAGCAAATCATAGGATGCTGACCAGAAAAATTGTGAACCAAAAGTAATGCAATAAGAAGCACAACCTTGAAGCTTTCAGTTGCCAAAGAGAGGACAGGATAGAGGAGCAGACGAATTTCCACGCAGCAACATAAGCAGCAAAACAAAAGGAAGGAAAGATTTGTGGTGAAAAGACAGGTAGGAAGATGTTTCGACTAACTCTCCTGAAGACCCAAGCATCGAAATGGCATCAATACAATAAACATGCATAGTAGTGAAGGCCCAATAATAGTAACGCATCAGAATTGGGAAAAAGAATAATCTCTAATGGGTTGTCCAAATGAAGATGCAATTGGGACAGTAAAAGAAGGTACATATGACGCGCTCCAGCAATACTGGCATTGGTTCAACGATTAATAAGCTTAAAAGTCCCACTCAGGAAAAAGTTTTTCTGACCCATATTGTATTAAGAGAACTACTTCCACACACCCAAAAAAAAAAAAAAATCAACTCTGTACAAGAGTTGTTCCCCTAGGATCAAAAGAGGCCGGGCCAATTCTCTAGACCCCATAATTAACTATGATATGTAGTTCTCTCAATCACAGATTAATTTTTCTCGGTGGTTTCACATGGTCCCTGGCGCTGGCGGTGCAAGGGTGAGCTCAAGATCGAGACGCTCGGTACTGGTAGTTGGTGGGTGACTCTTGACCCCACACCCACTGCCGCCGGCAATGAAATCCAGTCTCTTTTTGGCTGCTGGCCAGGTCGCGAGATAGTATCACTCCAACTCTTGTCAAAGTATTTTGGAAAGCAAGAAGCGAAAAAAAAGTGACGAGCGTGTGTATATATATGTCTCTGTGTGTGTGTGTTAAATAGCAAGAAGGCCCTTAGCGAAATGCCGATCGCCTTTTTTACCCTTTAAAATAGATTTCACATTGGACAAAATTGTAGTTAAAGTATGTTTCCTAATATTAGAGCTTTAAAAAATCAACTCAAATTTTGATTATTAAATCTTTGCTTATTGAACTAGGTAGAAAGTCCCAATATTTAGAACTTCAAAATCAATTAAAAAAATTACCTTATATAAACTCCTTCCCCTTTCATACTCAATCAACACTCTTTTATCATTTACTTTAATGGGAGATACGAAATAGATCTGAGCCTATATAACTTCTATTTACTATAATCTTCCTTATTTAAACTATTTAAAACAATTAAAAAAATAACCCATTTGGGGTGAGAATTTTGTAGCACGAATTTCTGAAGCAAACTACAAATATAAAGCTTTTTCTTTTTGGACGAAAGTTTCAATATTTTTTAGGACACTGGTATATATATGTAAGATATATAGGTCCCGCGAGATTAAGTAGGGTTTAGTAAATAAAAGGGCTAATTAAAGAATATTGGTCAAAACTTATGAGGTAATTTTTAAGGCAATTAAGTAACTTCTCACTATGATGGAAAATGGAGAATTAAGTGGCTATTTTATGATCGGAGGTGTCCAT
The DNA here is from genome assembly GCF_029784015.1 of Lycium ferocissimum. Taxonomy (NCBI): domain Eukaryota; kingdom Viridiplantae; phylum Streptophyta; class Magnoliopsida; order Solanales; family Solanaceae; genus Lycium; species Lycium ferocissimum. The sequence goes on from NC_081343.1 coordinate 64,251,795, forward strand.
GTATGATAAAGTGGCTGAGAAACGTAACGCGTGTCAACATGACTGGTCAGCGTGACACACGCCACGCACGTTGGACACTTGGCACACATGCATGATGATGGTTTGTTGCGCATGTATAAAAGGTGTTAGATTACATGTCTTAGATGTGCCACAGATGCATGGGTCGTCGGTTTGCATGTGTGACAGGTGTCACCCCTGCGTCGTGGCCGCATCACGCTTGCGCAACCGTCCTCCATCTATAAATAGTTCATTAACGCTGGTCTGATTATGGATTATGGAATAAATAAGTATTGAAGGTTACATAGTAGAAGTGGTACTAAGATGTGTGAAACTCTTTCTGTAAAGTAGCTCTTGTGTTGCTATTTATAATACTCCTAATGGATTGTTGAGTCAGTCTTAAAGAGCACAAGGAAAAAAAAAAAAAAAAAAACTTACCTCATTAAAAAAAAAAAAAAAAACCGGGCAGAGGGAAAAGCATCCTTGTGAGAGAATGGATGCAGTGTGGACTCACATGCTCCTTTGCGGTGAAAGGGTGAGCTCAAGATTGAGACGCTCGGCACTGGTGGTTGATGGCTGACTCTGTACCTCACACCCACCGCGCCAATGAAATCTACAGTCTCTTTTTGGCTGCTATTCGGGTCCCGAGATATCACTCCAGCTCTCGTCAAAGCCTCCAAATAGTACTTATCACACGCCATCAGGCAAGACTCACAAAATCTCCGTTAACCGCCGGAAAACAGAGAAACTGATGATTCTGATTTGGCAACAGAAACCGCACCTCCGCCCGGTCTGGAAGATGACCCGGTAACGCCGGTCTGATTGGGGAGGATATGATTGGAATTATTATTATCACTAACGTTCTTAGGATTAAGCTTTGCAAGAAAATCTTAGCATTTTTGAGGTTATCCTCGGTTAGCGGCAGAAAATTTGTTACGGCCCAGTGGATAACCTTGAAAATGCTAATGCTTTTCCACCGTAACTAATTTTCCGCCGACAACTAAGGATAACCACAAAAATGCTAAGGATTTTCTCACAAAGCTTAATAATGAGAATGTTAGTGGTACTAATAATTCCAATCATATCCTCCCCAATCAGACCAACGATATCGCGTCGTCTTCCAGACCCGGCAGAGGTGTTGTTTCCGTTGCCAAATCAGAATCATCAGTTTCTCCGCTTTCCGGCGGTTAACGGAGGTTCCGTTGTCGATGGCGCGTGGTAAGTACTATTTGGAGGCTTTGACAAGGGCTGGAGTCATATCTTTAGGACCCGGACAGCAGCAAAAAAGAGACGGTAGATTTCATGGCGGCGGCGTTAACGGCGGCAGTAAATGTGGGGTACAGAGTCAGCCACCAACCATCAGTGCCAAGAGGGGCGGAGCCAGGGTGGAGGAAGAACCCCCTTCGCCGGAAATTTCCATTGTATATGTAAAGTGAAATTTGATCTTTACGTAAATAGATTCCATATTGAACCCCTTGACACAACTAAGATGCTTAGCGCAGTGGTCAAGGGGTTTCAGGTTTCGTCATGGTCACGAAGGTCGCGAGTTCAACTCTGGCTCATAACAATATTTTTCATGCATAAGCCCAGATAGCCTTTTGCAGCATTAGTCCAAGTAAGGCCCAGATACCATATTCCAGCATTAGTCCAAGTAAGGCCCAACTTCCCAAGTATATAGTTGCTTATTTTACATTGTAGGTCTCTTATAAACAAATGTTTATGTTGACATTATAATTTTTTGATTATTTTAATACTAGCAAATTTTATAACAATTGTAGCATATTTAAACAAAAAAAATGGTAAATATTATCATTTTTATTCATATATTCTCCACCTTTTCCCGAAAATTAGGGATTACATTTAGATACTTATTATTTTTTTCCTCTTTCTCTCTCATTTCATAAATCAAACTATTTTTTTCCTACTCAAGAACCTTGACGATTTTCAAAGATAATATATGATCGAAGAGGTACTAATTCGAAAGAAAAAAATCAATTTAAAATAAAGTAGAAAACAGCAAAGTGAGAGAAAAAAAGCGCAATTTTTTTTTAAGAAGACTCGATGGAACAAGGCAAAAGTAGGAAGAAATATTAAAAAGGGCAATTGTTAAAATTTAGAGGGTTAAGGTTAATTTTGCTTTTGTCGTCCCGCCCCCTTTATCATCCTTTAGTTTTCGCATGTTTACTTTCATATTTTGAACCCCCCTGCTGAAAATCCTGCCTCCGCCACTGAGGGCCGAGCATCTCAATCTTGAGATCACCCTTTGACCACCAAGGAACATGTGAGTCCTAACTGTACCCATTTACTCACAAGGATACTTTTCCCTGTGCTCTTTAAGACTGACAATCATAGTAACACAAGAGCTACTTTACAGTAAGAGTTACGCACATCTTAGTCCCACTTCTACTATATAACCTTCAATACTTATTTACTCATAACCAGCCCATACAAAAGATGATCTTAAATGGGATGGAATGAGTGAACTGCCGACCTTATCAAAGAGAAGAAAAAAAGAATGAAAGATTTAACTATTGACCCTCGAAAAAGAAAGATTTAACTAGTGACCTTCCATTCATTAAACCCTAATCAGCCTTTCTCCAGGTCCAACACCAAATCCATTACACTACATTCTACTCATTAGGAACCATAGTAGATAGTGCCAATTGGTGTCATAAAGCAACAAGTCTAAAACAGTAAGTTATGCATGGAATGTCTTTTACTACCATTGCAGATAAAGCATTCATTTTCTTGATAAAAGAAAGAAAAAGGCATCATCTCAAGTGCTAAATAGATCGTAAATGAGAAATGGAACCATTACTAGCATTCCATGCACTGCCTTACCTGGGGTGTGGATAAAAGTTCCGCATCTTGTTTATCCAGTCTAGGGTGCAGAAGAACAAAGTAAATTTCCCAAAAGCGAGCCTCACTCATGTAACCTGGGCAGAGCTCAATCCTCAAAGCGGCCAGTCTTGGAGCAAGACGCTCGACAGCTAATGCATGCTCTTGTTGTGCATCAGACAAATCAAAATCTACTGTAATAGATAGAGCTAAATGCTTAGATATTCTGTTATTAATTTTTGTCACGCAGATCATACATTACACAATAACTACACTAGGAGTAGTGATATAGACAATATTTTACTACTAAACAAGATGGAACTTCAACCTCTCTGACCCCTATATACAAATTTGAAATACCAAATTAACCGTACCACAGCAATTAGCAATCTCTTATGCTATGCTTGATTTTGCAAAACCAACATATATATCAGAAACAGATCAGAGCAGCAGTGGTAGAAACCCAGTAAATGCAATCCTGCGTTAATCAAATTGGAACATAAATAAAGCTTCCATATTTTCTATCTTTGAAGCTGCTACCTAGTAATTAAAGTGTTTCAGTTTAAGGCCAGTTTGAATTGCTGGGTGATCTTTTGCAAGCTACAAATCTCATAAGAGTAGATTTAACCTTTAAATATGCTTGTTATCCGACAGTTTAGTTGTTCCGAAAATAGTTCTTTATGGAGAATAGAATTTAGCTTAATACGTGTGAATGACACTCTCCTTAAGCATATTTCGCCCACACAGTGAATAATATTATTAGGCTTATCCCCAGGATTCAACAAGCTCATCAAGATATAACTAGGAACAGAAACAACAGAAACTCATGAAAGAAAACTCATAGTACAAGAAGAGATCATAGGAAAAAGAAAAAATAATTTTGAAGAATTCCATATTAAAGTCTCCAAAGTAGTACCTTGCATATACAGGTGTTACTCCAACGGCTAGTTTGACTCCGTTAACGTAAGATAAAATAATTTACTAAATAATTATTAGTTTGTAACAAATAATATTAGAAAAAGATTACAAACCAATGATGGACATTCCTTTTTAAGATAACACTAATTTTTCCAACATTAGTTTCATATAATCTTCGGCTAAGAGAGGAAAGTCCTGCCATCGCCGAGAAATGTTGTAATTGCGCCTAAGCAGTCCAAACTATCATATTTAATCTGTGATGTCTCCCTTGAGTAACACTCAAACGATTGTTGTAGAGCATTCTAATAAGATAAACAGTTTTGCACACAGTAGTGAATACTGATATGAATAAGAAAAAAAAAAACGCAATGAAAAGACACAGTGCAGGCTCAAAATTAGATGAAAACAGAAAAGAGATAATGGTCAAAAACACACCTGAAGTATCACTTTTTTGCGAGTTTCCTACCTGAACTATCACCAACTATTGATCAAAATACACCTTAAGTTGACTATACCAAGTGTTTGAATACAATCGCCAAAAGGCGCGTGACAGCTTAATTTGCCCATAAAATTTCATCCACATCGCAGCTTACTCATTAATTTAGAGGGTGTGTTTTGATAAATAATTGGTGATAGTTCAGTAGAAACGAAAACACCTGATTGAGTGATACTTCAGGTGTGTTATTGACCATTATGTCAATAGAAAAAGAAGAAGAAAAACACACCTTCATCGTCGTCTTCATCGAGCAAAGGGAAATCCAACCAAGTCTCAGGATGCATAGCAATGTCCCTCACAAAAGCCACTACTTCCTCCGTAACACCAACTGCACCTTCCTCCGGTCCCAGTTGTAGTAAATTCGAGGCCATTTTGGTAATTTCCGACACTGGAATATTCTTCGAAAAATTAGATATCCCACTTTTGAATCTGCCCCCAATTTCAGCAATATCGCTCCGAAAACCCGCAATCCCATCCGGGTCGGATTCCTCGTCATCCGAATCTCGACCGGGTCCTGAATTGGGATCCATTAAAGGCTTGTCGGGTTCGGGTTGGGGCGGTGGGGCCAGAAATGAGGCAACTCCCCAAAATTGACGGGTTAGGGTTTTTGTCAGCTCTGAGAAGTCTTCCTTGACGCCACGTGACGGATCATCATCTGTTTGTTGATTCTCTGTGGAGTGATTGTGATTGGCGCTTGGAACGATGTCGTTTTCATCGTCATCGTCGAGTTTGAGAGAGTTGGCAATGGATCGAGCAAACCATGACATTGTAAGATCACGATCTCAGTTTGCCGGCGAAGACTAGTTTGGTTAAGACAGTTGTAGACTTTGGAATAGACAAGCACATACAGATAAGCCAGACAACACTACGTCGTTGTTTTGTGGTGGCCGCCTTATATGTGCTTAGTCACTCGCAACTAACCAAAAATAAATGGTAAATACTTATTCATATTGGGTGTTTATATCAAATTAATTGTTGAGTTACTAAATATTAAGTGATATAATATAATAAAGTAAATATATATACTAATTAATCATGATTAAGTGATAATTTTGTATATTCAATCACATATCATGAATTTATTATTTTTGTATGAACATTGTGGGTAAATTTCTACATGCTTCTAAAATTTTGGAAGAAAACGCCATAGTATGTAGATAATTGCACAAGTAAATATTTACTAGTATTTAAGTTTTATCCAATCTTATTTAAGTTATCATGATTAAGTGATTTAATGAAGTGAAAATGTACATCAATTAATAGTGATTAAGTGATAGCAATATATTTTCAAACACATATCATCTATCTATTTAAGTAGATAGCGGATGTTGATAAGTTTATTGTTCACTTTGCTGGGAAGCATCCCATGAACTGATGTACCTAGGGATTGGGAAAGAAAATTCTAATTCAATGAATGGATGGTTTTGGCAAGTCGATAAGGCTGATAGCACCTTCTTTTTTTTTTTTTGGGTCCAGCCCACAAGTAATTGAAAAAATTTAGTATTTTAAGCTTATTATGTGTTGTCTGCTATAATTCAATTGATCTCACTAGTTCATACCCAGTCCCCACATCTCAAATGAATATACTTTGGAGTTTATCAAGCTTGCAGGAAATTAGAAAACCTTATGGGACATCTTTTAGATAACAAGCTTGTGGGATCTATTCATCAAAAGAACCTTTCAACAAAATTGGGCCAAAATAATCAGCAAGGTATTTCCTTTCAGTAAATTGGTTACACTAAGTTTCTGATAATTTTTATAGTCGATCCCAATTTAATTGAAATTGGGGCATGGTTGATTAACCAACTAATTACTAACGTAATTATCGATGACTCTGATCTTTCCCCATACTAGATTAAACCTTGAAGTCTTGCAACCGTGTCTGGGCCTTGATAATTAGTAGTTGTTTGACAGTGCAGGTATTATTAATTAGTTTTTCCCATAATCATGCCATCTGATACCCCTATTATATATTTATCTGTCTGCGCCATATTGATTATCAATAATGCTTGATGAAAATAAATACGGAATGGTCAGGTTTATGCTTTAACCATATGTCAATTTCATAGATCTTCCCTAGCAATGAACCAGACGCAACATTTTTAATTTAATTTTGATTTAAGGACTCAAACAGTAGACGTCACTCTTAATCTTTTTTGGGCTTTCTGTTTGTAGTACTAAACCTATGAATCGCTTTGAAAAGGACCAATATGAGAAAACAAAAATGTCTAAACTATAGTATATAGTCTGAATCTAATGAGACATCTCATTTGTCCGTCCTCAAACTTACAGAAATTTGTCCTATTAGTTTTAATCGCTTTGAGGATGAGCAAGATGAGAGAAATAACAGTATCTGCGGTAAATTTTCAAAGGTGACTGACTCAAGAAATGACAATTAGTATCTGTTTTTCTTTTGGTTAGAGCAAGAGAGAGAGGAGAGAAAAATGACGTGTAATTTTCTCACTTTGACTACTGAAATTTGATGAATGGAAATGTGTTTTGTGCTTATTCTTCATATACAATTGACAAGACTTCCAATTATGTCCATTTCTTCGTGAAAATTAATACTTACTAGTATATTAGTAAAACAAGAATAATTCAACACCGGTATATAATTTTTCAGTATTTAAATCCAATAAAAATATCACTTGAGAATAGTATAGATTATCATTGTCATCTCGATTACGGCATGTTTCTTTTATAATTATATGTTGAACAGTTAGCTGTATGTGTATGGACATTGTCCACGCCTTCAGCCATAGTATAAGTCTCCTTCTTTCTTTCTCAATTTAAATAACTATTCGGTATTTGAAATTAACTTGCTTGACTAATTTAGATTCTTGTTTCATAGGGCCATGAAGAGCAGGGCGTTCCCTATATGAGGTTACTTCTTTTCCAAGGCTCGAACCCGATGACTCTATTCCGAGTCTCCTTTCTTTTTTGACAATATTAGTGATGTCTTTGGTCATCATCTCGTACATGGACATTTTATTTTGAATGGTTTCACAGCATTTGGGACTTGGAGGAGATACCCTGTGTCAGCCCAATCCTTTTGGAGCCCTTTTTTTATGCCCAATAAAAAATTATAAACACTCCACCAACATTAGTCTCTTCAATATTAAAACTTGGTTGCTTTAACTTCCACTCTTCAGCATCCATGTAATGTAATCTTTAATTAGTTGCTCCCCACTAGCCTATTTCCACTTCCTTTTTGCCATTCTTCTTGAAATCTTCTTATCCACCAGAAGTTGACTTTTAGATTTTGTCTATTTTTCCCCTGATTATATATAGCCTTGTTCATTAGCTTGAGCTCAATTACTATTAGTTGTTGAAGGTGAAAATGAGCACAAAGGAAAAGAAAGAAAGCGGATTTAAGAAGTGCATAAAAGCACCAATGAGAGTTCTAATTAAAGCCAGGGACTGCTATGTTAGGAGCCTGACGGATTGTTCTGGCAGAATTGGGTATGGCAGTGCCATTGGCTCATGTCCTGCCGTTACATATATCTCCTCTCTGCCCAGAAGTTTCAGCGTCAATTCGTCTGTTTCTAGTGGTGATGAAGATCTCAGGGAGCTAACGCGAATTGCTTCAACAAGAAATCTTGTAAACAAGGTGGAATTGGAGCCCCTGAGGCAAAAATCCGTTGTGCCTCGGACTCGTTCTGTTGCCATTGGAAGAATTGATGAAGACGAGCCCTGTGATTTTGGTGACGATGTCATGGCAAGCCCTGTGATTTTAGTGAATACAGATGTTTATCCCAGAAGTAGAAGTTATGCTGTTTCATCCAGAAGGGCGAGGATGATTTGAAGAAGAATCCAAAGAAGAAAATCTAAAAATTGGCTGGCTGTTGAGATATCAGCTAGTCCTTAATTAGTAGTGGCTTTGTTTTCACCTTTTTTATCTTCCTCCGGTTTTTATAGACTGCTTCCTGGATTGTAATTATTGTTTTCTTCCTATGTTGTCATCTACTGTTGCATACACTTGTTCACTTACTTGGCTGTCAACTCTCCATGTAATATACTCCCGCCAAGTAGTGACCTTTTAGGCTTATTATTTTGTTTCAAAATAAGTGGCATTTTAAGATTTCAAGAAGAAATTAATTCTATTCTTCCAAATTTACCTTTATTTATAATCAAGAATCATTAAATAACTTTTCTTTTTTTAAGCATTAATTAGGGGTAAGTTAGTAAAAATACTCATAATGTTCTAGGAGTAAGCAATTTCTTAAAGGGTGTGAATGAGCTAAAAGAGTAACTTATTAGGGAATAGAGAGAGTAACAAATAGTGCATTTTTATTTTCACTCTGGTTGCCTTTCCTCTTAATGTTCCTCTCCTACGTGGGGCTAATTTTGTGATTATAATCTTAGAGAAAATATTAATCAAGTTTCAGACAAATTAATAATGGCCTCATCTGCTTACGATTTAATGTGCTAAGAATGAAGGCTTTAATTTGATGCTCAGGGAATAGCTTTCATTGCACAACCACCACTGTCACCGTTAACCATCTCGATTGTTAGCTATTACCATTAACCACTACCTTACAATCCCCACCGTCAGCCTCCTCCACCAAACACGACTACCAAGCCACCTGCACTCAATTATCATCACTAACCACCATCACACGGTTGTCAGTTGTCATTACCGCTAGCTTTTGGAGTGTGTTTTATCAAATAATTTTCTTAACAGCACCATTAAAATTAACATTTTATTAATATAATATTTGATTATTGTTTTATTTGAATTTTTAAGATTAGTTAATTACTAAATAAAGCTAAATTATACACATAACGTTGAAAAATAAATATATACACATAACGTTGAAAAATAAATAATCTTAATTGTCTGGTATTTAAATTATAAAAATAATATCTTAATAATCTAATCCTAATGTCATCTTATCTTAACAAAAAAAACAAACAAGTCTTTAGAGCACTTTAGGTGTTCGTCCGCATTTAAATCTATATATAATATAAAGCTAGGCATAGACAAGGTGATGTGGCACCTCTCTATGGTCATCATTCCTATTTATCTTTTATCTCCTTTTTCTGACCTTTTTTATATTTTTCCTTCATTTTTTTTAATTAAAGAAATAACTATAATCTATCCTATTTAATGAGTTTCATTAATTCTGCCATATTAATTCATTGGGTTAATTAGTTATTGTTGTATACGATTGGTTTTCTTCAACAGATGGTATGATCGTTAACCCACCCCTCTTCCTATAACACTTTCCTTTCTCCATTCAATTTCATTAGTACCTCATTACTTCTATGTATAATGATCCGTTTCAATTGCTCTTTATTTTCAATATAAAAGAGTTGCTTAGCCTGCTTGGGTGCATTGCCATTACCTTTTGCATTACTGATCAATATGGAGTTTCCTTCTCTTTATTTATCCTAACTAGTGAATTTATTTGCACTTCGCACGGTGTTAAAAATCGTAGTAATAGATATTCAAAATAAACCTTCTCTAATATTTGAATATCAAAAAAAAAAAAAAATCCTTTTTAGTTTCAAATTATAATAGATTAAATTTCAAGTTTTAATTATTATTAAGTTTATAAAATGACCTTTTTGTAAATTTATTCGAGATAGAAGAGATAAAAATTATATTTGATTAAATTACAAATATAAATAATTTCATCAAAATTAGAGTTAAAAATGTGAGTTCATACGATCTTAGTAAATACGGTTGAGGAATAATTGTTTAATAGTTATATATAATTATATATCTTTTAATTTTTATTTTTAGTGGTGTTTTTTTACATCAAAATAATCTTAGATCTTCTTTTGGGAGTATAATTGTTGTGATTTTATCTCTTTTATATTCTCTAACAATAACAATGACTATATCACCTACACCTTGACGAAGCTTCCTTCTAAATTTGAGTACTCTCTCTATCACGTATTTGAACTCTTAATTTCTTGATGATTTATACATAACTCAAAGCATTGTAGACCTTTATTATTTTTGTACTTGTAGGCTGTAGATGTAGTACTACAACACAAGCTATTTAGTTAAGTATAATTTATATAATCTCTATTTATATTGTAGTAGTTAGTTTTAACTTTCAAGTCATATTTGAAGCAAGGTAAACTTAATCAATAACAGTTGAAATAACATTGTAGGAGTGAATTTGTTGTTATTGATTACAATCGTAATTTAAAACAACAAAATAATTTCTTAGTTGATTAACAATCGTTAGGGTGAATGAACAGAGTTTTATTGACGTTGCTGAACTTGAAAAGAAAAACAGTAATAACGTACAACACAAGATCAAAAAGAAAGGGCAAATCTTTATATGAGAAACAATTACATGAAACATTTCATCCCAAAAGATGTTAAAACTGTACATGATAGGCATTTAGAAGACATGAAATCATACAAAGTAAGGTATTAGAAAAACAAAAATATTGAAAAAGCACATAACCAATATGATGCAAACATTAAGAGTAAGGATGCAATAAAAAAAAATTGGCATAGAATAATCTAATGAAAGCTAACAGTACTGTTTGAAGAATACACAAGCACGTTGATCACAAATGGACGTGGATGATGGAATTAAGATGGGGAAATTTTGTAAACTTTATCCTCTTTTCTTTCTTATTTTTCCTCTCTTTCCTCAAAATCATTCTTATTTTTCCTCTCTTTCCTCAAAATCACTCATCACCTCTTAATTTATTTTCGCGCAAGATCAATAAAATTTTATTTTACTACAAAATTTATGCAAAATCACTGTAATTCTTTCTCTTTTTTTTTTTTTTAATCATCTAAATACTTCCATAACCATCCACCTCATTCATTACATATAGTATAACATTAAGGAGGAGAATAGGAAAATAAAAAAAGTGTCCCATGAAATTTTAAATACACTCACATCCGCTACTCTATCAAACTCATCTCTAGCATCCATGGCAGACCTTTTATTTCATCCTTATATTCATCAATTAAAGTTGACGCAACAGGGTGCGAATGTAGGCTTCCGGAAAATAATAGTGAATTCTTTACACGTGATTCGTTCCCTATCAATTCTTGCTAATCTTTGAAGGTGCAGACCCAAAAAAAAAAAAAAATGTGAGACAAAAATCTCATATGCATAAAGCTGGAAACAAAGCTGATTTTGAAGTGGGAGAGAATGTACGTGTGATTGAAATCAAAGTTCTACATGAGGAATATTTATAGGTTAAAGTTGGTTGCAATTAAATTTACATTATCAATAGTCTTAGTAATGGAATTCAACGTTACATAAGCGTTTGTATAGAAAAAGAAGTAAATGAGAAACTCATCAGTCATCAAGGTATGGAACGTGGGTATGAAACTTTAACGTTAATATGAAATTTTAATGTTAAACAATAAATGATAGAAATGTGTATTAATTTTCTTTTACCATCAAATAAGAGAAAAATTCAAACAAATGAGAAAAAAGATAAATAGGAATGGAGGCCATATGAGACATTTTCTAAAGCTTTATAATATATATAGATAGGATTATTAGAAAGAAAAGGAAGGAATTGAGGTGTGATTAAGAGGATTAATGAAGCAACTTTTGAGATTTTTAACATCATTTTTTTGCGCGGGTTGCCCTTCAAAGGGACTAGTCTTTAATTTTTGCCCCTCAAATTGCTAGTATATAATTTTTGCCCTTCGCCTAATATCATGGGGTTTGGGATTCGAACCCGGCTCAGTAAAAAAACGAAAATCGCAAGGCAGAGTTTCGTAGCAAAATTAGGCTTATTGGTGCAAAAATTTAGGTTTCATTTTTGCAAAATTTCACCGAAAAAAAAAGAAGTTTTTTTTTTTTTTTTTTGTTATGCTCGAAGGCAAAAACAAATCCAAATTCTACCTTGCGAATTTAAAAAAAAAAAATTTAGCGATGAAAGTGAATTTGGCGAAAGCAAAATTGGTTGAGAGAAAATTAAAGACCACCCTCGAAGAAAGGCAATCGTGCAAATTTCCCTTTTAACATAACACAAAAATAAAATTGAAAAAAATCTCACAATACCAAAAATTGAGAAAGTAGAAAGGGAGGAAAAAAGCCAAAAAAGATAAATCCTTAGTAAAAGAAATATGCTAGATCATCCTTTTTATAGACCACAATTATTATATATATATATATATATATATATATATATATATATATATATATATATATATATATATATATATATATATATATAGATGAAACAAAATTAAGTGAGAAGGCAAAGAAAGGATTTCAACTTTATGGTTTCTGAATTTTCGAACAATGATTTTAAATGTTAATAACTGGGTTCTAAATCTAATACTTATATATCTGAATTTTGAAATGCTAATACATTGTTTGAGCAAAAGCTTCTCGAAGGCTCATATTCGAACTTCTAGCTCCGCCCCTGATAATAAGTGATAACACAACTTTCAACTTCCTCCAGGCATCGCAGTTCCCTAACTAAACTTGAAAAGAAACATCACGATTTTAGTATATTGTTGTGACATCTATGTAACGGATAAATGTAAATATTAAAAATAAGAGCAGTTTGTTAGAACATGAAAATGTATCATGCCACAAATTAAGTCGCTAAAAGGCCGCCTTCGTCAAAAGATCAATTTCAACCTCTTCGAACATCCCAGCATATGAAAGTTCTCAGAATTTGCATACATTTTCTTCTGCAAGTAACAAATAAAATAGCAAATATGACGTGATCTATGAAAAGTGAAAAGTACTATACGTAGAACTAACCTGGTGAACTAAGTTTATGTATATTGTGGTGTACCCATTCAAATTTCCTAAGCTGGAGCTGTGGAGCATAAGTGCAAGGATATATATGGTGGTGTACCCCTTTCAATTCCATTACTCTATTAATTACGTGATGAAGTTAATTTTCAAATTCTTAATTATCTTTCAGTTTTCAGATTAATGGAGAGTTAATACCGCCAACTTTTCCCCAACTGATAGTGGGCAGTTTCTTATCAGTGCAAAACAACACAACTTTTGAGAGTCTAGCATAATTACAGAAAACATAAATGAAGAATGAATAGAGAGGGAAACTGCAAAATAATACTTAGGTAAAAAGATAAATGGCAATGCTCACTTGAATGTGTCCCATCAACGGTTACGAATGTGAGCAGGTAGTGTTTTTTACAATGAACATTCAGCATTTAATTGCAATAACTAATTTATGCTTGCATTGAAATAGGTTTATATTCCATGAATATATCTAATTTCTTATCAGAAAAATGGTGTAAAAAGCCCAAAAAAACCACAAAAAAGATAAATATGAATGTCAGAAAGTGCACACACACCTCGTTTTAGCTTTTTTATTATATATATATAGATATAGATATAGATTTATCCTAATTATAAATATAATTCGCCCTCGATTTCCTTTTTATATTGACTCCTATTTTTAGGTATGATTCTACATCTTTTTAAATTTTCTTAGTTGTGCATCTATAAATTCACTCAATTATTATTTTTCCTCTCCATTTTTCAAAAATATTTATAGAATTAAGCAAAGTTAATCAAGGAAAAGAAATTTCATGATTTTGCAGAAGAATGACAAATTCTGCAAAAGAGATTCGAGGAGGACAACCGGAAGTTTAGTGTGGAGAAGAAAGTAAGTGTTCTATTAATATTTTTTTTCCATATTTTTATTTGGAGTCTCCACACATATTTGTATCTCTTGGTACTTTTTTTTCATTCAATTGATTCGAAATTGCTGTAGATTTCATTCTTTTTTTGAATTTTATTTTCTTGTGCTTGTGGCAAGGACTTTTAGAAGATGAAAGTGGATGAGAAAAATGATTGAATATATTTATTGAATATATTTTCTTGAAGGATGACAGATATAAGAATATCAATGGAATATTTAAGGAGAATGGAGGAGTGATACATATTGAAGGTTGTTATAATATTATCACTTATTTAAAGAAATTTTTTATTCATTGTTATATGTTCATTTCAATTGGATTATCAAGTGCTTATCAAACAAAACTGTAGATCAGTTTTTTTCATTTTTCCTTTTTTGTGCTTATTTTTCTTTTGGTGCTCCTTTTCTGTGTATTTTGTTCCTTTTCAATTATTTATGCATATTATTACTGTAATATGCTTATTTTTACTTATTGAAAAAAAATCCTTTAAGCTTAATGTAGGGATTAAAGTCTATGTTTCTTATATCCTTATTTAACTTATCAACAATAGAAAAATTATGTATTTTTCCTTTTAACTTTTTCCACTAAACCAATTTATTTTGAAACAAATAAAATTTATTTATTTGAAACTACAACAAAAAAAGGAAAAAATGAAACCAAGAGGACGAGGAATTAAAATATTATAGTTATAACAAAAGATGGAGTTTCAAAAATTATGCAAAATATTGACTTCAAAGGAAACAATGTTTTTGTATTTTCTCAAAATAAAATAAAATGTCGATGGTATACATTTATAACTAAGGGTCTCAATTATTTTGTTAAACATTTGAATACTTCAAAACTACATAATGTGAAGAGAACGCGATTGACAAAATTTTAGGTTTATTTATTTATTGAATTTCTCTTTGTATTTAGATATTCAAAAAAAAGATTCATTTCATAATTTAATAAGATTTTAATAACCGCGCGAATTGCGGACCAAATTACTAGTTCTCTATTATATCTAGCTAGGAACGACAATAAATACTCACTGATCATATTCATATTATATGTCTTTTAAGGTTTTTGTATAACTCTTAAGAAAGATAATTACATCCTTAATCAAAAGAATATTTGTTTATAGTACTCTTTATCTCCCCTCAAAAGTCACACTTAATTAATTAGCCCTACACTGAGTGAAATTGTAAATTTGAAAATGAAAACGTAATAAATGTACGTATTTTTGTACTTCTTAAACGTCAAATATTTTAAATTAATTTCAGTTTGTTAAACAAAAAATATGCAATCGAAAGGAGTACTGAAGTTATATACATTTTCTCATGAAAAGACGAAAATAAACTTTTTCTTTTAAACCTCAAGCCTTAGGAGATGACAAAGTGGAGGGCAGTTAAAAATGTAACCTCAATGATGGAGGTAAGAATTTTATTACTGAACTTCTACTCAATCTTCATGGGAAAGAAGATGAAACTCATATTCAATAAATTCTTTAATCTATCTATATCTCATGATTCATGTTCTTCGTAGTTCATACTTAATTGTTCAATGGCCACCAACGATTAATTTGAAAAGAATAAATTATTCAACTTTAATTTCAGAGAGTGCTGAATTTACATTTGCGCTGCTGATCAAGTTGAGATCTAGCAGAGCTGCTTTAAATTACCCTCTAAAATACCGTGGTGGCTCAATTAGCTTTCCTTTGACACTTTATATTACTTTCCTAAATAATTAAACAACGAATAGGAAGTGATCCCGTCAACCTTTTTTATTGGTCCTTTTTCTATAAAATAACTCTCGAGTTGGCCAAGCCAACTTCAATCATTTCGCATATTTTTGTGCAAATTTATTTTTTAGAAATGATACAAATCGATACTCCAATTGACTTAGTAATGCATTCATAGAAAATCATGAAAATATTATAACAACACATATTGAGACGCATACATCATACAAGACCAAAAAAAAAAACACACAACATTACTTTCAACGACAATTGACATACATGGATATTACAAGTTGTCTCCAAACGTCTAACTTTTTTACACATTATATAATTAGTTGCTTTCATATATAATCACACGTAAATAGCACACCAATAGTATTTATCTGGCTGTGCCATCTCGATATATAATCAATTAAGGATGAAAACAAAGGTGATTATACTTTCACCATATGTCAATTGCATGGATCTTCCATCAGCAAAGTACCAAAATCATCCACATTTTATATATGGATTTATTTGTAGTAACTAGTTCGCCATTACATATATCAAGCTGTATTTGCCACATGGAAGTACTCGGCCTAAATAATCTAATACTAGGAAATCTCGTCTGTCCGTCCTAGAGGCAACTTACAAGAATTTCTCCAAAACTGTTACAAATAGCATATGTTGGCATACAATATGATCAACATGAGAAAACAAAAATGACGATACTAAATTTTAAACGACGACTGACTCAGAAATGGTTATTATTATCTTCTTTTTATCTCACATTGACTAGGGAAGTCTGAAATTTGGAAATTTGTTTTGTATTTTCCTTTTCCAAATGCAACTCCAAGTCTTCTAAATTGTGTTCCTTTCTCCCTTGTCATTAACATAATAGTAATGCGATAATTCAACTTTAGCGTACTGTTTAACAAAAAATATACTTAAGTGGGTCATCATTGTCATCTGGATTGCGGCGTGTATCTTTTTTAAATAGTAACTATATTGAACATTAAGCTGTATTTGGACATGGTCCACTCCTTCAGCCATAATTTTTGTCTTCCTTTCTGTTCAGACATTATGAATTCTTCGCTCATGACGTCCCACATAAACCTGTTTAGAGTTAAAACTTTTAAACACTTGACAGTATAATTAAATTTTAAACGATCAGATCACCTCAATGATGATTATAATTAAGAAAATATATATATTATTTTTTTAAATAAGATTAGTAACTTGGAAAATATGGCATGTTATCTGCTACATTTACATTATTAGTGTATAAAGAGATTTAAGTGACACATTTTCATTTATTTTTTATTTATTCAAAAAGGAATGACAATTTTCTATTATTCGAATATAATTTCATTTTATCGTTAATGATAAGTTTTTCTTGATCATGCCACATGCGAACCTTCATCTTTATATCAATTCTGTCTGCCCAATCCTTTTCGAACCCCTTTTTATATTTCTATTATTTCTCCATCAAAGGCCACTCACGATATTCATATTTCATGCCAATCTGTCCCAACGAACAGATTATAAATACTCCACCAATATAGTGTCTTCAATCATTAAAACTTAAGTTGCTTTTTCCACTCTCCAAAGCTGTGCTGTTATCTTGCCTTTTTTTTTTTTTTTTTGCTCCTATCCTTCTTTGTTCTTGCATATTATACATTGTATATATCCACCAATATTATCAACATTTCTTCTTGATCAAAGTGAAAATGAGCACAAAGGGCAGCAAAGAAAGCAGAATCAAGAAGTGCATAAAAGCACCAATCAGAGTTTTAGTTAAAGCAAGGGATTATTATGTCCATAGCCTGATGGAATGTTCTGGAAGAATTGGATATGGTAGCGTTATGGGGGTTCCACAAATCTCAGCTTTGCCTAGAAGTTTCAGTGTTAATTCGACTGTGTCAAGTAGCCGTGATGAAGATTTCAGGGAACTTATGCGAATTGCTTCGAGAAAGAGTCTTTTACACAGGCAAAAATCACTTGCTAAAAATGCAGTGAATATTAATGTGGTGCCTCGTAGTCGATCTGTTGCAATTGGAAGAATCGATGAAGACAAGCCTTGTGATTTTGGTGAGGATGTAATGGTGAATACAGATGTATTTTCAAGAAGTAGAAGCTATGCTGTTTCTTCTAGAAGAACAGGGATGTTCTGAAACAGAGTAAAATATTTGGAAGAAGGAAACAAGGCTAGCTGTTGCAAAATTATCTGCTTAACTGTTTCTTGGTTTGTTTTTGTTATGGTTTCTTTTTCCCTGTTGTCATATACTTTTGCATATACATGTTCACTTTTGCTGTCAATTCTCTATGTAATGAACTCAACATCTTGCTTTCTCAGGTTGCCCCGCTTCTTCCTGTTCTTATGTTCTCTTAACCTAAAAGATAGTATTCAATACGTTTTATAATAAGTGGTGTTTTTAGAGCTTTTGACCGAATATATCCCTATTATTTTATCACAACTTTCATTACATCCTTAAAATATTTCATTTAACCAAGAACATCCTTCAAGTTTAAAAAAATGACCAAAAACATCCTTCCATCAACTTTTCCATCTTCTCTAACGGAATAACCAGCATAGAGACTCAACATGGCCAAACTATTACTGTGGTCCAAGTCTGCCGGCATCATATAATTTTAGCTAACTCCTGATATGAATATATACTCACAACATCAAAGAATTGGATGGAGCTCCTTCAAATATTTGAATATAAAAAGACAAAATATTGTTACTATCTTTTTTTGTAAGACAGGTAACATACATGAAAAAATTTAAACGAGGCAGCAAAAGGATTGCTATAATATTTATATACAAGATGCATGTTGTTACATGGATGATGAAGTTCTTCTGTCTGATATTTGATCTTTCCTTTCTTTACCTTTTCATTATTTCGTTATGTCAGAACATCAATTTTTGATGATGAATTGTCTCTACCAATTCATTTTTATAGGTTCTTGTTGTACCCAGAATTGGATTTGGTATTCGTTTTGAACTACGGCTTGACTTACTCTAAATTGCGATTGATCAAGTTAGAAGCTGAAATTGAAATCTTCATTTAAGAATGACAAATCAACGCAGAACTTAAGAAGAAGAAAAAAACAGACTAAGTCAGTTTTACGGTGTCTTCCTGTGGATACGCTTTTACATTTTTCTCAAAACAGAGGAGAAGAGGGAAGACTATTACATGATCTAATTCATAATAGGCACAGTGACATTTCTACATTTCTTTCTCAAGCTTCAGCAGATTCTGTTTTTGATGAACTTCCTATACCAATTCCATTTTCTAGAATCTTTCTGAATTTAGAATTGGGTTCTTTTTGAGATGTGATGTGCTCTTCTACTAGATTGCAGCTGATAAATCTAAAAATTGAAATTTGAAGTATATGTATTGTCAGCAAGAAAAAAGATCATTCAGTTAGAGAAGATGGAAAAGTTGACGGAAGGATGTTTTTGGTCACTTTTTTTAAACTTCAAGGATGTTCTTGGTTAAGTGGAATATTTTAAGGATGTAATGAAAGTTGTGATAAAATAATCGGGATGTATTTGGTCAAATTCTCGGTGTTATTACCTTTTTATTTTGTTTCAAAATAAAAATTAAGAAGACATTGATTTTTCCTTCCATTTTTACCCTTATTTAGATAAGTGGAGTTTTATTGTTTCCTTTTTCAAGTCATTTGATTAAGGATAAGTTAATAACACTTTTTACTTCTAGGGTGAGTAATTTTCTTTAAGGGATGTGCCCAAGCTAAATGTTATGAAATGGACGGAGAAATTCATTGCCTTTTTTTTTTTTTTTTTTTTTTTTTGGCTGAAAGTATTCCTTTGTCCTTTAAACTACAACTAAACTACTATAATTGCTTGAGAAAAGTAAATACTCCTATATTTAACTAGTAGACTTTTTTTGTTAAGCTATTTCTAATAGTTGAGTGACCACATAATCAATCACGCGTCTTTCAGTAATATTTTAGCTTTAGCCTAATCTAAGTGACACTTTGTGCTATTCTAACATACACTGTTGATTTAATCTATGTTTCAAGTTTTTCTGAGAAACTCAATATTGATTAAACTAACAAAGTTGTTTATAAGGTTGAAATGAAATTACTAAGTGTCACAAAATTTAATATTTGGAATCGAAAGCTTATCATTATCCTACTTTAAGTCACTGTAACTCTTGTCTTGTTTCTGCCATTAGAGTCCATCAATTAGCACTCATGGGTGAACACTCTTCACACTCTCAGTACTCTTTCTTCTCCTTAAACCCTGTTTCCGTTACACTTTTAATCCATGCATAAATTTCCCCATCTCTTACTAACTCTTATCGCCACACCATCCAACCTCCATTTAATTTACTTAACAAATAAATATTTGGGAGGTGGTATGACATAAAGAATGGTAAAGAGATTTGAAATAACAACAAACCCCCTCAAAAATGTTTGTTGGGCTACTTTTCCTCATTTATTACTGTAATATAGTTAAATAAGATATTCAAAGTCGGTCTTAACTGATGTTGACAAAAACCTCGCAGGCAATGAAGTTTTTCATAGATATTAAGATAATATATAAGGATAATAAATGTCGACATTTAAAAGTTTTAACTTAGTTAAGCCACTTGTTACTAGAGGAGGTAAGCATAAATTTTGACAAGTATAAGCGAGACACCTTGCTTTATATTAATTGCAGAGGATAGGTCAGAAACTGATCCTCGAATCCAATTTGTGAAAATAACGTGCCTTAAATTACAGTAATGATTTTCAGTTGTCTACTTCCATTGTCAAGCGTAATCCAACCATTACAATTTTAAATAAAAAATCAACTGATAAGGGTAAAATAATTATCCCACGTATGGCAAGGTTGATGTATTGGGTTAAAAGTTCTTGCCTAACTCTTTTTAGGTGTCATAATTCTATTTTTAATATATTGATCGAAGTTGACGAGATCTTCTAACTTTCATCATAATTTTTTTATAATAGGTAATTTTATGACTATAATCTATGAGAAAACAACAAAGATTCAGACAAGTTCACAGTGATGGCCTAATCGTGATAGGAGCAATAATTAAGAATTAATGGCTTTGATGATCCTTGTTTAATTTGTCAATTGCTCAGCCGCCATGCTGGGGGCGCAAGCATTCTTTTAGAGTATTTGGATAGTTTAATAAAAGGCACTTTGCATCCACATATAATCATGACAGGTTCCATTTAATTGCTATATTAACTGCAGCATTAGCTAATTCAGCAAATCATAATGACTTGCACCTTTCGTTTATGCCCCCGACTACCCAAGGTGCTGAAAGGGACATCATACAAATAATGGGAGCTGGATGTACATCAATACAGAAATTTAGAAAAATAAAATTGATTTAATTTACATATATTGACAGTATTATAAGAATTTTACACATACTATTAAACAGGTCATTCGTCTTATGTTTTCAAATTATTAATTTCACTTATTATGAATAATTATGTTATATTTTTAGGCGATGCTAAACTTACGCTATCTATCTATATATAATAGCGAGTATAAGCCAGGTGACATAAGCCTTATTCGTAATAACCATTCAATTTTGTCCTCCTTTATTAATTTATTTCTTGGGATTCTAAATTTATTGACGAGTTAAGTATTTTATTTTCACTACTATTTCTACTACTATTAATATCATTATTTTCATTTTTCATTATTCTACTATCAACATTATTAGCATTACTTTACCACAAATTTTAAATGGTTCGTCATCATTTCATTTTAGGATTTGTATGCGCTAAATTAATTTTACTTTATACATACTAATTACTATTTATCTTCACATAGTATACATTGTACTAGTTATTAAATTAGAAGCCCAAAGAATAATTAAAATAGAGGAGAAAATAACAATATTTTTTTAACTCTACCAGCCCACACTTTAATCGGTCCAGCCCAACCAAATACCCGGACCCGACCCGGTCCATTCAAAATATTGAAACATAGGGTTTCATCACTTTTCTTTCCTAACCAGCGGCACAAGCCTCTCCTCATCTCTCTCTTTCATCCATTTCAAGCAAAACATAGATCCTCTTTCAACCATGGCAGATGCCAAAAATACCATTTTCGTGCAATACACAGTCCCTCTCTCTCCTCCCTCTCTCACTTTAAACGAAAATGGAAAATCTCAGAAATCCTTTTGTGTTCTTACAGACCTTGCATGGCTTAAATCGGGAGGGATAATTTATAGGTTGTCACGGGTTCGACATTGAAAGAGCGTTTTCCTCCTCTTTTTCGTTTTCTTGTGTTTGTTTCGATCCAAGTTTTAATGAGTTTCTTGTCTATGTGTAGGGTAGAATCTTGCTTTATCAGCCTTTCAGATCTTTTTGAGTACAAGTTTTAAAGGGTTTTTGTCCATTTCCCTTTGGGTCTGATCAATGTCACAACAAGAACCCTAACGTTCGGATTTGGTTTTTGAATTCAAGCTCAAAACCCCGCCCAAATCGAAACCCTAACACTTTTTTCCACCTATAAAATACATCCTTGAGTCATAGCCGAAGGGGGGTTTTTTTTTTTTTGAGGAACGGGGGGAATTCTCTAAAAATACCAAAAAACAACAGTCTTGAGTTTTCTTTTTTTAATCTGGTTTTGAACTTTAAAAATCAGAAAAACACTTTTTGTTGGAATATGGGAATTGTGACAAAAGATTAAGTTCTTGACGATTCATTAACTCTCGCCGCTATTCGGCAAAAGCATTTCAACTACTTCAGACATACTTTAATTTTGACTCGAGTTTCGAATCTGACCATACGAGAGAGTAGATTCGAGGCCTTGACGCCCCTTTCACTGTACCACAAAAAGGTAATCTCTTCTTCGTCTTAGCTTATTTTCATTCTAGTAGTTTAGTTTGTTTATGAGTTTTGTGTGAATTGATTCAGTAGTAGTTTCGTTAATTTAGACAGCCTACTGTGTTAGTGTAATCGGAGATACGTTGCCAATATTTAAATAATGTTCATGCATTGCTAGTTTAATTTAATTTTCGAGATGTGTTAGTTATGAGATATTCTGTCTTGTTGAATTCTGTTAGTCGAAATTCTGTTAGCATATAGAAACCATGTCTTAATGCCTCGTTATTACTATTTATGATTCGAGAAAATATGTCTGTGTCTTCTTATTTCGTGTGGCTGCTATAGCTGAAGAATTGCGAATAGACATTATGTTCCATGTCAAGTTTCATGTAAAACTCATGTTTCCGAAACCTCGGCTATTTCTTATTTTGTTAAATGTAAGAATGGATATAGGAATTGGCTTAATTGTTTTCTTATCTGGTTGAGCGTGCTGGAGTGTATCGAATAGAGATCATGTTTTTTTAGGATCCTCAAACGATGTGTCATTTGAGCCAAAGCAATCCTCCCATTTCCCTCATTCCTTTTGGTTCTGTTCAATATAGTGCTTAATACTTTAACTTGCTTCAGTTTGTTGGCTGCTTCACTATTCTTTTTTTTATTTTTTTATTTTTTTCTTATATGTTGTGCCGCCTCTTATTCCCTTTTCTTTCTTTTTCATCTAAGTCCGGCTGCTGCCTTCTTATTTTTGTGTTTGAAGTGTAGGCCTCATGAATCCTCAATATACTAATTCTTTTCCTTTTCATTTTCTTCTTTGCTTGAACTGGGAATTTCGAATCCCAAACATCCTCGAGTTGCTTCGACAACCTTGCTGCCACATTCATAAGACAATGATTGCGCATCGCTGCTATTCCTTTGTGACAAATTGCCATGACGTTTTAGGCAAACAATTGCCGTTTTAAAGTCAAATCTACTGCTTGTCATAAGCAGTTGTTGTGCCTCTGTTTTTCCTTTCATGTTCGAGCTGAACAGGAAACATTATAGCTCGGCAGAACATCCCATTGATTTGTCCCGTTTGTCGATTTGTTTGCTTCCATTTTGCTTATGTGATATTCGTTGAATGTTAAGACTAACAATCAATTTTATTTAGTCATACTAATTTCATCTATAACTAGTAATATCAGGGAGCCTAAGTTTAATAGGATATGAACAAAGAGGATGCAGAAGTGTTAAAAAAAAAAAAACAAATAGACGCCGCCATTTTTAAAACAAAAGAAGAAAAGATTGTTAAGAAGATGAAAGAAATTGAAAGCTAAGTCCAGTCTCGGTTAGGGTGTATTGAAAGGTTTCAACGTTTTGGTTATTTGATTGGGAGAATTTAGAAGGATTTTCATACTTAAGGAAATTTTGTCAACAAAGAGCTAAGACACCACAAGACATTTTAGTTCCTGCCTTCACTTTTTAAACACTAATTCTAACTCCTCTTAGTTTAAATCAATTACCTTATAGGTTAATACATAATTTTTACAACTTGCATTCTTAGCCTAACTAATGCACCTAAGTCCGGTCGGTTAACCATTATTAATGGAACTTAGAGGATGCCTAATACCTTCCCTCTAGGTTAGTTGAACCCGTACCTAGAATTATTTGGTTTCGTATACTTTAACATAAAATCAACTTTAGGTAATTACTTTAGGTGTCCTAATTCACCGTAAATAATTAGGTGGCGACCCTTAACTTTAAATAATCTCGGAATTACCCGGATGTTATAAACTATTTTGACCCCGGTTAAAATAGGGCACGACACTCACAAGCTAGAATTGCTATTTATCTTTTTTTCTCTTTTTTTTTGCTTTTTTCTTACATTTTCCACTTAAATATCCATTTTTCCATTAAAAAATAAAGGCTGAACAGTTGCATCACTTCAACAATTGATACGAATGGTTACCAATAGTAATGGCCTTCGATTAAAATCCGTTTGGATTAAAAATTTCAGTTACAGTTCCACATTAATTCCCTTATCCTATTAAGTTCAATTTTCAGTTGCATAACAACTTCTCTCAATTTCAGTTTAAAATCTTCTTTTTAGTTCCTTATCTTATGTCAAATTCTTTGCCAACCAAATCTTTCTTCCAAAATCCCGCACCAAACATTGGCGACCCTAATTCTGGAGCAAAACAGATCTTTCTTCTAAACTTCCACTGCAAAAAGAGCGGTGGCGATTCCGGTCGTGCAAAACAGACTATCTTCCTGGCACTGGTGTTTGCTTTGGTGGCGGTGGTGACAATTGTGAGCAACTACTTTGCGTTGCCCTCATTTTTTATGAGCAAAAAAATTGTTTATATATCAATGAAAAATTTAATTTTGTGGGTCATTCCATTAGTGATAACAAAATGCTTATATTTCAATAACTTCCGAGAATGATAGTGACAAAGAAGAAAGTACTTATTTTTCAAGGGGTTAAGAAAAAAACTTATCCCAATGGGGTTTGGAAGAACAAGTTTGATAGGATGGATTTCAATGAAATCAAGGAGCTTTATTATGGTGGGAAGCCGGAGATCGATACGAATAAGATAACGAAGCAGACAACAACAAAGACTTTATGAGGTAGTTACAATATTACATAGAAGTTGCAAAATTCGACAGACTTATCTTATTAAATTATCACTTTCACCTCACTATTTGTTACCATCTCAATCCATAATCTCATTTTCTTATGCCAAATTGGTGTGAATAATTACACAGATTATGAAAGAGCTAGGCATCACTAGAAAGTTCAAAGTTTAAAAATTCTTCTGCTACAAATTAATTATTTTTTCTATGAAATTAAAATATCTATTTCGTTGTGATTATTTTAGTTAATTCACTAAATTTGAAGATATGATGTCTGTTAGTTGACTTAGTTTTGGAGTATGCAATATTGTTATGGAGAAATAATTGATAAAAGTTTGAGTATTTGTTAGTAATATTTTAAAGTTTGCTTTGACTTTGTAAAAAGATGTTTCATCGATGTTGAAGTTTATTAGTGACAATTTTGCCAATCGAGTTTATTTGCATTCATTCATCATTTACCAAAATGCCAAGCAACTTTTTTAAAACTCCTTCCAGGGATTTAAGTACTTAAGTTTTGTGCATTTTTGGTTGATTGTTGTCTTTTCGATGTCTAGAAATATTGACAACTTTTGTTTAATTTTTGTTTAAAAACCTGATTGTTGTGAGAAAAATGAATCGAATGCTTTTGACAGTTTTGCTCTTGATTTTTTATTGTCTCATCGTAATCACTTTTGGAAATTTTAATTTCATTTAATGTTATGGCTTGATTTGCCTTTTTTTAGTTATTGAAAATTTAAGTTTCGCAAGTACATTTATAATAATGTTATAAATTTGTATGTTTCCATTATTTTCTAGGAAAAAAATGAAAGGTATTTTAATTTTACTAAAACATGTTCTTTTGTTATTTTAAATTAGAATATTAGAAAATATCATTTCATAAATTAAATTTTTGAAATTATTAAATTGGTATCAGTATGTTGTTATTTCAAATATCCTTTTGGTATCATTATGTTGTTGAGGAAATGTTGTAATCTTTTTGTGACATTGTTCCCTTCAAATTCTATCAAATGTGTATGCCTCTTTTGTAAGATATTTAATTTTTTGTTGTTTACTAAAATATTTTATTTGAAGAAATGTAATAACTATAATTAGCTACTAGCCTGTCAAACAATACAATGCAAGGAAATCAAAGATGCTGTAAGATTTTATAATCTCATATCTTCTTCTTAATGACCCATGCTTCAAAAGAGAAGAATTCAATGAAGCATGGTGCAAGGATATGAACAAGAAATTGTTCAGTTCATGCGTTAATATAACCATTATCTTCTAAAGATATTAAGTAAAGAGAGTTTCACAACTTTGTTTGCATAATCTCGTTACAAGATTGATAACAATATTTCTAAATAGCATTTAAATAGAAAGGAAAGGCGTAGAGTTTAAAATTACATAATTTTATCTATGAAATAAGAGTTAGCTTCCCTATACAGTAGGAAATTTTATATATTTAAATTTGTTATTTTATTTTATTTGTTGCATATGTATTTTTCCCCTATACATTTGATTTATTATCTTATTTGTGTTTGTCTAAATTAAGTTTACAAAGTGTCATTTTAACCGCGTGAAGCGCGGGTCAATTAATTATTTAATGTATAGAAGTTAAAGTTATGCGAGTTAGGAGTCCTTTGGGGTGGGGGGAAGGGGGAGTTCAGAGTCCTACTTTCAAATGAAAAATAAAGAATAAACTCATATTCCTTTCGTATAATTTTATGTGTCATTGTTTGGTGTGGCCGGACATTAAAAAAAATCTTTAAAATTCTTCCTGGAATAGGCTATTACCTTCCAACTTATTGTGCCAAGAAAGAAAAGATTACACTTAGCTTTATACCAACATTGGCTATGTTTATAATCTTTAGCCCTTAACTTTACTAATCGAACACGCAGTGGCGGAGTCAGGATTTTCATGCAGGGGGTTCAAAAATTTCAAAAGGTAAATATACGAAGAAGTCAGGGGGTTCAACATCTACTATATATATATAATAAAATAATTTTAACTTTGAAAATATCTGTTTGTAATTTTTCGCGATGTTTGGATAACCCCTGACATAAGTCGGCTCCGCCCCTGCGAACACGCTGATTTACTTTCATTTTTGGGAAAGTCAATCTTATGGTTATACTCCTCAACAAATCTGTGCAAAGAAATTCGTCGGTGTTTGACGCTTCTTCGTTGGACACTTAAATTTTTGTAAAATTTTCTCAAATAGCTACCTTTTTCGCTTCTAACAAGCTATAACTATAAGTTCATTATTTACAATTCGTATTTCGGTTTTTCCTATATTTA
Source organism: Lycium ferocissimum (assembly GCF_029784015.1). Classification (NCBI taxonomy): domain Eukaryota; kingdom Viridiplantae; phylum Streptophyta; class Magnoliopsida; order Solanales; family Solanaceae; genus Lycium; species Lycium ferocissimum. The sequence continues at coordinate 64,279,084 of NC_081343.1, forward strand.
GGTCCTGGACGCGTCGCATAAATATAGCCAAAATACGTACTAAATTCACGGAAGCATTGAGCAAATAATGCCTCTATTTAAGGAAAAAAATCTTTTGCAAACTAAACGAAACCGTGTTTAATGTTCCATAAATCAGATCTCATTCTCTTCCATATCTAATCACATATCTCATTCAACATCTAATCATTCACATAAAATTTGAATTCAAAAACTCTCTTCATATTTTTCCCCAAAATATAACTAAAAAAAAAAAAAAAATCTCTTTTTAATGTTCCATAAATCATGCAAAGCTTGATTTGTTCATCAACTGAATTGCATAGTGACAAGTTGAAATTGTCTCCTGATGCTATGACCATCGGTTTTGTGTTCGTTATTAAAAATATTCAATGAAATTACATTATTAAAAATCAAAATGTTCGTTACAAAAAATATTAGTTATTGAGTGCAATAAGCTGATATTGAATATTATTTAGTAACTTTAATAAGATGGGAAAACTTGACTCCATAAAAAAAATTTAATCCCTAAGGGTGGCTTTTGATTCACTGTATTTTATCGTATTATGATTGTATTTTTGAGTGTATTCTAATTTATCCGTAAGATTTGAATCGTAATGAATATATTTACAATATATTTCACTTGTATTTTGTGTGTATTTTAGGAGTATTAAAATTGTTCTTTAATTTTTTAAGTATATTGTACGAGAAAAATGGATTTTATGGTTCAATAATGAATTCAAGTGTCCATGAATATATAGAAAATGCATAGAACTCTTCTGGTTCATCAATAAAATATAGTGAAAACATGTAGGAAATACAAACTTGATATTGAAATGCACTTTGTAATTTTTTATAAAAGTAACTATACAAGAAAAATATAAATGTAATAAAAGCGAAATTCAAATCTATGATTAGACTATACAACAAGCGGGATCATTACCAAAATACATAAAACTTCTTCTAAAATCTTCATAAAAATAATGACATAATGTGATGTTATACATCAAAAAAAAAAAAGTTGGAGAAAAAAAAAATAACTTAAAACATAAAAGCTCATTCGTCTACAAATCTACTCCCGAACATCTACTAAAATCAACTGCATCATAATCAACGGTAGCCTTGACGGGGTATTGGTGGTTGCTCGTTATCAATAAATGCATTCGAGGTTGCCTTGTCGATTTGCGTCGTATCTCATACGGAGAAAATTTGCATCAATTTAATTTGGAAATGCGTCGAGATATCTTGAAACTTTACATTAACAAAACATGAAAAAATAACAACATAACAAATTAACCACAATAAATAACAACACATTCAAGATATCTGAAAATATACTATAAATATAATGCAAATATATCAATGTCAAATGCTTTTGTGGTTATCACTACAACAGTGTGTATTTGTCTTGTAAAAATACACTTTAAATACACTGAATATATACTACAAAATATACTTTGATAAAAAGTAAACACAAATTCAAAATCGCATAAATTTACAAGTAACAAATTAGGTAGAAAAAATATATAACAGACAATTAAAAACACCAACTAATTGAAATAATAAAAAAATACGACAAAAATATACTTAAAATGTACGCAAAATACAGATCTGTTAAATTGAAAAAACGAAAAATTAACTGAAGTTCATCAGAAAATACGATAAAAAAATACTTAAAATGCAAGTAACAAATTAGGTAAAAAAAAAATATATAACTCACAATTAAAAACACAAAAACTAATTGAAATAATAAAAAATACGACAAAAATATAATTAAAATGCATGCAAAATATAGATCTGTTGAATTGAAAAAACGAAAAATTAACTGAAGTTCATCAGAAAATACGACAATAATATACTTAAAATGCAAGTAAAATACATATCTCGTGAAGTGAAAAATAGGGTCATTAATAAGAAAAAATACCTCTCCATCATCTTCCTCATCAACAGAAGGTTTCAGCACAATGAAGTTCAACCATTGACTTTGATGAATATTAATCCTGGTCCCTTGTGATTCTGGAAATAGTTGCCTCGTCAGCATATTAGTATTATTATTATCACCAAAAGATCGCTTTCATCTACTTGATATCCGTATCGCACGATCACTCTTTAGTATGGAGAAATTGAGTGTTGAAAGAGAATGACATTTTTTTTTTCACACAAACAAGCAGTTTTAACTTTCATAGCAGCAGAAATCATATTTCAACACAGAAGACACCATTTAAATACAAAATAGCAGTGGATGTATCTAAAATGCAGCAACAGAACACCAAAAGGAAAATACAACCCAACAAATAAATCATACATACAGCCCTTTGCACCTTGGCAAGATCACCTCAAGAACAACGGTTGGTGGCTGATAGTTGATACCACACTTGAATCCAGTAGGGCACCAGTCAACAAATTGGATGGTGCGCTTAGTCTTGATGATAGCCATAGTAGCATTCACATCCTTTGGCACAACATCACCACGAAATGGTGATGATGATGATGGGATGAGCTGTTTGAATCTTCTATGTTTTAGGCAAAAAATAAAAGAAACTCTTACATATTTTAGGTAATAGAGTTGAATTGGGACTTTGGTTGAAATTAATGAGTAGTTAATACAGAGTAAAAAAAAAGAAAGTGAACCAAATCAAAGAATCGATTTGAAAAGCACGAAATGGGGGAGATTGAGAGTTAGAAAAGTAAATTTAGGAAAATGGAGAGAGAGAAAAGTGTGTAGCTAAAAAATAGGGATGTTGGGAGTGGTTAAAAAGTGAATAATTTTATAAGTTGTAAAAATATAATATTATAGCTACTAAACTTAATTATTAAAAAGTATAGTTATGTTCCATAAATATGTAACATAGTAAGTTATGCCAAGTAAAAAATACTAAATTTTTATGGGCTGAATAAAGCATCCCTACTAGTGACTAAGAAAATTAAAAAGTATAGTTATGTTCCATAAATATGTAACATAGTAAGTTATGCCAAGTAAAAAATACTAAATTTTTATGGGCTGAATAAAGCATCCCTACTAGTGACTAAGAAATGGGCTTCTTCACTTGAAGGAGACAGTTCACATGTGGTACGGAAAGAAAGTAACCTTTGGAACTCGACTTAATACATTGACAACTCTTAAATTTACGAAAGAATTTCATTTAAACATACAAATTACGGATTGTTCCAATTGATCACATGAATATATGATAAAGTACTCTATTAAATAGTTTTGGTTTTTTTTTTTTTTTTGTGCATCCTCTCAAGAGTCAATTGAATAGTTACGCTAACCACATAAAAGATGTCATCTCGTTTAATTACACACATTGCCTCAATTGGAACATGCTTTAATGTGCATAATTAAAGAATGTGACATACTTTAAGTGGTTGATATGTTTATATAATTCTCACTTCAGCACAAAAGTATTTTCAAAATTTGAACTAAAGTGCCGTAAATCGAGTGTCTAGATGAAATTTACTAGCAAATTGAAGAAGCTACGGAGGAATAAGTCTTGAACTCTGATATTGGGAATAAGCATTTGAATTGGGTATATTACGAGTCAAGAACAAATGTTGAAAACCAAATATAGCGAAAAGTATGAAGAGAGAAGAGAAACGACAGAAGCTCCATGAAGGCCTCCTTCGGATGCTCTATCCTCCTCCACCATCACCTCCTTCGGAAGAAAACGATGAAGAACCACTTCACATTCTCAGTCAAGGCCTCAACTTGGACCAAATCCCAGGTTTTCTTTTTACGAGTATATTTTGATGTATCTGCACTTTATGCTTGATAAATGTAGTTGAAGTAATTGGGTTTCATGTGCAGATGAACTGGAAAATGACAGGGGATCTTCCTCCTCTGGCGACCAGGAGTCTGATAATGGGCCTGAGAAACTCACAAGGGCCCAAAGGAAGAGGATTAGACGAAAGAAACTTAAGGAAGCAGCCTCTCGCCGTCAAGATATAATTGGGCCGTTGTTGCCTACTGTAGAGAGTGATGGTAAGGGTGTAAATGTGAGTACGATAGGTGAGGAACCACAAGGTGTTCGACAAAATGCCAATGAGCCAGGTAAGCTTTGACGAGTTGAAATAGTAGCAATATCTCCTTATAGTTCACATTGGATTTATCTAATATCTAGTGGAAGTGGAAATAATACACCGTTAGTGTAATTAACCTTCTTATAAGGTTACTCATCTTATTTTTCATATTAGTAATTGCACTGATTACTACCTTTAATTACCTAGATGACCTGATATTGTGAATAATTTTTACACTGTTTATGTATAAAACTTTTAGCTAGTAATGTTGCAGCAATAATTGTGCTTGTCCATTGTCCAGATGATGCAGAGTCTTGCTCGAAACAGAACAGACTAAAACAAAGAAGAATGGCTAAAAAGTTGGTTGGTGGCAGCTCAAAGCCAACTGGGGATAGCAACAAGCCTTGAAATTACCGATCCTTTTGCCAAGGAATGTCTGACTGCAAAAAAGGAAGTGTCATTGCAACAGGCAGAAGTGAAAATTTTAACTGGAAAGAAGAAATCGAACTCTGGTACAAGTGCTGACAAAATTTTATAGAAAGCAAGTAGTGCTGTTGTTCCTACAAAATTCAGATGCATTGTTTTCATTTTTGAACTGAGTGGTTTATGTTTGTGCACTTTACAGGACAAATGTTCACATACTAGTTAATTTAGTGATATGTTGTGCTATAGCACTGTAAATTATATTCAATTGATTCATATTCTTTTAATGACATAGCTTAATCAACGTTGGAGATCAAAACCTTGCTTTAAGAACTTTCAGAGTTTGAAGAAAACATGTTTCTTAGGCAACCAAGGGTATGGCCTAGTGATCAATGAAGTGATTAAGAACCATAAGGTACTAGGTTCAAATGTTATCGGAAGCAAAAACACTGGGTGATTTTATCCATATATCCAAGCCTTAGGGATGGAGTTACCCGATGCATGTGTCGGTGGAAGGTATCAAGTACTCCAGAAAATATGGAGGTGCATGCAAACCGGACCGACACCACGTTTTCAAAAAACAAACATGCTTTCAAGAACATCTAAAAGTACAAAAGAAGCATGGATTTCAATAGTACTAAGTATGCAAACTTGACTAATAAGTAATAAAGAGGATGGGAAATTCTGATCCGCAGACCATGAGATTTATCATGGATTGGATTATGCACTCTCAATTTGGGCTATTGGGCATCTATCTCTGAGATGATAGAAGAAGCATGTCCACACACAACTAATGGGACAGTTTGGTGTGTGTAAACGGACAGCCCACTTGTAAAATTTGTAAGACAAGGAAGAATTGATCTTCACTTCACACTAATACATTTTAATTCCAACATTTGTAAGTCAAAATTGTATTTACAGATACTGAATTTGATGCGAATTCAAGATTTTCGTCTATCAAATCCAATTTAAAAAGATAGTAGAAGGACACTAATCATCTTTTTTTTTTTCTTTTTCTTTTTTAGTTTCAAATTGATGAGAAATCCACTATTTGGTAATTAAACTAAATAATAAACGCAAGATGAGCCATGCACATAAATTTTTAGCACGAGATCATATTAAAATTTGATGCCCCAACAGATCCATAAATTTCTTACTTAATTACTATAAAAACTTAATGAGTATTTTCCGATAATTGATAAGAAGGTCCACAAAGTTTGAAGAGGAAGTCAACCCCAGGAATTCAGGATCTTAGCTTAGCGGAAGGTATGGCGTAATATACTGAGGCAGAGCCCTTTCTAATTTTCTAAGGGTCGTGGTGCACCCATTGAAGATTCTTTTTGTTCTTATCCCCAAAAATCAATACTCTAGTTCTTATCATTAGTCAATAAGATTACCATATTCCAATTCTTGTTGCTATTATCGCTAGCCGCCACAAGAAAAGGTGCACGTTATTAAGGTTATATATGCACTATTGCACTTGTGGAAACTGGAAACTTCCACTTTTTGAAATTTTGCGGATTTTCTAATTCAAATCATCGAGAAAAAGAGAACTTTTTTTATTTTTAAAAAGAATAATATGATAGGTGAAATAGTATAAATAACACCAAACAGGGACAATGTAACCACCGAGTTCTGTTACATGGATTATAGTACTAACAAATTAAAGAAAAACAACAAACAGAGAAAATTATTATTACCATCTGATTCTGGACGAGGATTATTCTTTTGATATTCTTAACTTGCTTGAGATAGAGACATATAACTTAAAGAATTTATTAAATAAGTAAAAAAGGGGAGAAAATAAATTTGTACAAATGTTTCAAAAGTGGAAATGTCTAATATTGGGTAAACTAATAATTGAGATGTGTATGTAAGTGATACCATGATAAAAGATGAATATTGCGTCTAACTTTACATAAAAAGTTAATTCATGAAGTAAATATTGTTCAAAATTATACAAGAAAATCAAATATTTCACATTCTATCAATATGGGACAACTCAACAATTATCGTAGTATTCATAAAAGCACCTAAAAAAGCGATTATAAATGTTTTATACCGCAGTTTCAATTATCATTTCAAATGTGAATATGAAAATACGTAAACGTGTTCAATTGATTCCTTTTTCCGGTGTGATTGAGTTACTCATAATCTTTTATGCAACAAACATGTTTGAAAAACAAAATCATATTTTTTTTCTTGGACATCAAAAAGTTGGCGTGAGAATCAAGTCTCCACACTCAATTTGCTCAGTCGAAATGGAAGAATTTAGAAACTCTATTCCTAATTCCTCGCCCCAATAAAAATTCATGAAAGCTGCTTGTTGCACATGGAAACACCCTCAACAATTCCCAAATCTCAACCCTAGTAGATTGCAACAAAAAAAAGATTAAAAACTCCCACCTATCCTGTTCTCGCATTAAAATCTTCTTACTCAACCAGTCCATGCCCATTTTGTCAATATTGATTTTTTATTAGGAAAGCAAATGAGCGAATTAATTACAGATCTTACCTTCCTTGTAAGACGCAACAAGTAGCCCAACTTATATAATTACTAAATATTATTCCTTCTCTTTGATCCATTCCACTATATTTTCGTTTTCAGTAGCTTCCTTACCCAACGCCCAAAATTAAAGACCAATCAGATTCATCCAACTCACTAATAATACTAGTATAATATTATTTCCTACTCTGCTCATCCATTTAAATTTCACTACAGAGCATTTAAAGCACACATAGCATTCCTTGTGACTCTCAATCTTCTCACTCTCAATCTCTCACTCACATACCATATTTTCATTACCTTACTTTTTCATTTACACGGGCCATGGCCCATACCGTGTTTCGGGCCAAACAAGCAGCTTCTTCAAGAGACAAATCTCTCTTAGTAGCAGCCATAGGTGCTGTTTTACTTGTCTGTTCTATTTGGTCATTCACTGATCCTTTGCCTAACTTATCAACTTTATTATTCAACCAAAATATTAGTTCACCCGAATATTGCCCACCGGGTCGTGAAGCCCTTGACAGGAGCTCCGACCCGCCCGAAAAGACATTCTACGATGACCCGGAACTCAGTTACACTATTAACAAACCGGTTAAAAACTGGGATGAGAAAAGAATCCAATGGCTGAAACTTCATCCTTCATTTGCTCCAGGAAGAGTTAACCGTGTACTACTCCTCAGTGGATCACAGCCAACTCCATGCAAGAACCCTAAAGGTGATCATTTTCTCTTAAGGTTTTTTAAAAACAAAGTTGATTACTGTAGAATACATGGCTACGATATTTACTATGGTAACAATTTTTTTCACCCTAAAATGCGTTCTTATTGGGCCAAAATACCACTTGTTCGGGCCGCCATGTTGGCCCATCCTGAATCTGAGTGGATTCTATGGGTTGATTCTGATGCTATATTCACTGATATGGATTTCAAGATTCCATTACACAAGTACAATGACTACAACTTCATTGTTCATGGTTGGCCTGATTTGATTGTTAAGAAGAAAAGTTGGGTAGCAATAAATGCAGGGATTTTTCTCATACGAAATTGCCAGTGGTCCATGGACTTTTTAGATGTTTGGGCCAATATGGGCCCGAAAAGCCCCGAATATAAACATTGGGGCAAAATTTTAAGGACGACTTTTAAGGACAAACCTTTCCCGGAGTCCGATGATCAGTCAGCACTGAGTTATTTTCTACTGAAAGGTGAACATAAATGGAGGAGCAAAATTCACGCGATTACTGATTACTCTTTACACGGATACTGGCTAGGAATAGTAAACAGATTCGACAAAATAACAGAGAATTACACGAAGATAGAAAGAGACGTACCAAAGTTAAGGCGTAGACACGCGGAGGCGGTGAGCGAGAGTTACGCGGCCGCGTGGGACCCGTTAGTGGCGGAGGGCGGTGATGGCAGAGGTGGTTGGAGGCGGCCGTTTATAACACACTTCACGGGATGTCAACCGTGTAGTGGGGACCACGCCGCGGAGTACGTGGGTGATTCTTGTTGGGTGGGAATGGAGAGAGCGTTGAATTTTGCGGATAATCAGGTGTTACGTAATTTTGGATTCATGCACGATGATATCAAAAGTAATTCACCTGTCTCTCCGGTAAATTTTGATTTTCCTGCAGAGGAGACAGAAGAATTCGTGTGAAAAACACACATTTCTGTTTTTACTGTAGGATTAAACGTGGTTACATTTAAGTGTTGTGAATTTTTTTATGCAACTATTACCAATGTAGCAGTGTTTGATAGTTACTGTAATAGCATGAAACAAGGTTTTATATCCCCATACAAGAAAACAATGGGACAAGTTTTATCTCAAGCAATTTACTGTGGAGCTCTTTTACTATCATTGCTTATAGTTTGATATCGTAACTTTTATTTTTGATGTAATAGTGTCTTAATCCAGCTTTGTAAGTACTTGTAATGGTTTGGCAATCAATAATTCAAAAAGGAAAGTCCCGTATTTTAAGAATTTATCGACAAGTGTGGACGCGTCATCATTCAACCTATGATTTTTTCAGTTCCAAACAAAAGATACGTTTGACAAAAAATACAAAGAGTGGCTTGATGCCTTGATTGACTGAGAATTGAGGAAGATGGCATATATATATATATAACCATATATAAAAAAGAAAAATAAAAATAAATAGCAGCTACCTCAATTAGTGGCGTGTTTCAATTTACATATTTGTCAAAATTAGTACGCTAAGTTGTGTGACAAAGCCTAGACCAAACTTCCACCAATCTTTAAAAGGAATTTTTTCTCTATAATTTGTTTGCTTGCGTTTGCTGTCTAACCCTAAATGCTTTTTTTCCCTTTTCCTTTTGTTCTTTTCCTTTTAGAGTGCAATTCCAGTCGTACTTTTTCTGCTAACATCTTTTATTCATGTTACTCTAGATGGATAACAACAGAATGAAACTACCTCTGATTAATCTTGAAAAATAAATTTGTAAAAATCTTTTCAAGACATTAATTTGATCAGGCAATTTTTTGATGTGCAATTGATCTAATAAGTCATTTGATTATATAAATATCGATTAAATCGACAGGATATAACATCAAAAATTAAAAGAAAGATCTGCCGAATGATTTGTGCCTGAAGATTTGAGTTCAATTTTCTATTTATTACTCCATCATTTACTCATTTGCTAGTTATGCGTAGAAACTGGAAACAGAAAAAGAATAAGCATGTGGCGTCCGCCAGAAATTTATTGACTGGTCTCGTCTAAAAAGACGGAGAGATCCACGTGAATGAAATGGGTTGGGATCTCCCAACATGGGCCGAAAAAGTAAATTGAAATCTCCCGCATAGGCCCAGTCTTTCTTGAACTGATAACCCCAATAGCTGAATACTATCGAAATTTCTAAATGTTAATACTACATTTTTTTGCACGGATTGACCTTCAAAGGCGCTGGTATAGTCTTTAATTGTTCCCTTCGCTTAAAAAAGTGTCCGAAAATATCACTAGTTTCTGGGTTCGAATTCCGCTCAGTAAAAAGTTAGGCCTAATTTTGCTACAAAATTCTGTCTTGCGATTTTTTATTTTTTTACTGAGCCAGAGTTCGAATCCAGAACCTCGGGATATTTTCGTCGAAGGACAAAAATTAAAGACCACCCTGAAGTAAGGGTAATCGTGCAAATTGCCCTTAATATTGGTCAATCTTTTGGGCAATTTGTAGGATTGCCCTTCACTGGGGGTGGTCTTCAATTTTGCCCCTCAAATTGGTGGTTTTTAACTTTTGCTCTTCGCTTGGTTTCGGATTCGAACCCCCGCTCAGTCAAAAATTTTAAAAAAATTTGCAAGGTAGAGTTTGAATTCACAAGACAGAGTTTTTCTAAGGCAGAGTTTTGCTTTGCGATTTTGCAAAATTCTGCTTTACGGTTTTTTTTTTTCGTTTTTTACTGAGCTTGGGTTCAAACCCACAACCTCGGGGTATTAGGCGAAGGAACAAAACTTAAAGACCACCAATTTGAAGGGTAAAAATTAAAGACCACCCCAAATGAAAGGCAATCCGCACAAAAAAATGCAATCTTTTGCCTAGTCTATCAACTATTATTAACGTGTAAGTTTTTCTTATTTTACAAATTCGAAAATTTTCATTATTTTTTCATTAACCTTATAATATTACTATTTCGTTGTGAAATAAAATTGTTTATTTTGTCACAATAAGTGAACTAAGATTTAATAGGAATAGTTGTCTGAACTACTTCTACAATTATTGTTGAATCAGTAAAGAAAAATATATACTTAAACAATAGTCATTCATCTGACAAATCGTCCTATGTAACTGAAATTTAAAAACAACATTCACTTAACATGAAATAATACTTCATGAAATGTATTGCGATATTACATATATAATTATTTTTTGGTAAATAAAAGCTTATATTACCAAAGTGAAGGTAATAACTAATAAGTACAACACAGACTGAGCACTGGACAGACCTGCCCCAGTACTTCAATCACAACTCAACAAGTAATCTCTAATGAGCTATCATAACAATGACATTGCAACAAGACATCTAGGTGGGGTTGAAATTAAGCTTGGCATTCTGAAAAAATTCTCATGTTCCTGTTCCTCCATAAATGATAGGCAACTCTACTAGAATGTTCTTTTTCTTGGAGTCAGATTTTGGATTAAGACCATTTGATACATGAGTGACTAGGAAAATGCTGACATACTTTTAACTATGAAGAAACAAAAGTCGTTGTGTTTGCGTCTTTGCATGAAAGATGATACAATCATATCGTTTCGAAAGCAACGCATTTGAAAGAAACTAGACACTTGTTTATAAAATAATGTTATTTGGACGTGAGTTAGTAAAACAAATTTAAATTAGAAGAAATTTCCACACCATAATTTGGTGCAAATCAATCGGCTTGCTCTCTCTCTCTCTGATCTCACATATCCCTTTTTTTTCACAGGAAATGGACTGAAAAACATAATTGAGCTGCCTTTGCTAGAGTAGGTTCAAATCTTTGCCCAAGCCCAACTTTTATAATTTGCATCATATTCACCCTCTTCTTCTATTCTATTCCACATGAAAAGGACTGAATACATAATCGGGCCTTGTGCTGGTGAACTCTTTCCCAAGTCCCACTTATACATTTTGGCAACCCACTTTCACATCCAAGTTTGGCAGTAGAGAGTAGAGACCCTTAAGGGTCGTTTATTTCATTTACAAGCTTTTAGGGGTTAATAATATAGTGATTGGGTAACCGCAGAGATTAGCTTGTGTTAGTAAAATGTGAATTAGTAATGCAGAGATTATTTCTTTCTCAATGATCGATATTGCAAATTAATAAAAATTTATGATTTAAAATAATTGTTTTTTTTAATTAAAACATCTTAGTATTATGATGGTTAGTTTCATCATTATAGAATTTAATCCATGTATTGCTAATATTCTCATTCTTATTCCACATTCTACCTTGCATAAAATAACAATTAAATTTAATTTCAGCATAACTTATGCAGGTATTATTTATAAGAAACATAAAAATTAACAACCAAATACTGTACTTAATGTTGATTTAAGTTACCTCAAGAGTCAAGACCAACAAAAGATGGACAAATTAAATGATGAATTTCATGTGGAGGTTATATCTCCTCCAACCCAAACCAAATGGCCCTTTAATGGTTGGACAGGCCCAATGTGCCACAAATTGGTATATTGCATTATTAACCACAAAAAGGAATAACGATTATTGCTTTTGTGCATCGTGATATTTCTGACGGAACTTTTTGATACATAGATTTGTCAAAAATACTGTTACCTTATTCATTTGCAAGAAATTTGTGGGATTGTTTCCATCGTGTCAAAGCTCTTTGTAATTATCATGGCATAGATGTCATAGGTAGAAATACAGCTTTAACAGGTTTGTCACGATGAGTGACGACTGATGTCAAGCAATACCCTGATTAGTGGAATATTTCTTGAGTTTTTTTTTTTTTTATTCACCTAAAATGTCTTTAATCTCGATATCTACGGCTAAATCATGTACTCACAATTGTTACACGTTATTTCACCGTTATTTATATATGTTATGTTTCATTACATCTCAATGTTTGATTAGATTTAGAGTCTGATTATTTCACCGTCATTTATGAGCTTATAATTTCATAAGTACATCGGATATAATTAGGTCAAGAGTGCAGCTAGTAACAAAATTGGATATGCCTTTATTCAATAATTAGTCGATTAAAAATCAAGAGGAAAAGATTCGATTTTCCCTCTGATAATCTTCTCTATTTTATTTCGTAATGTTTTTGGTCCCCTTCTCTGTTGCTTAAATTAGTCAGAGTCATAACATGGCTTTTGAATTGAAGATGACCCTACATCAAATATAGTAAAGAGAAGAAGAAAAGAAAAAGCTGTATATATAAAGGTAGAAAATAACCACATCATAAATTGGTAAATAATAATTATCAAGCTAATTTCATCAGCACATTTCATGCTCATCCTAATCTAGTAGTATTACACAATAAAATGGCCATAAATGATCAAGCTGGTGTTTCTGATGAACAGAGTACCACATGCAACCTTGTGAATATGTTCTTCACCAATACAAGTTGCTTTCAAGCCTTATATTATTGTAGATTAATTATTTTTTTCACACGTGCCAATACCTCTCTGACTGTTATGTGTTTTTCCTTCTCTTTATTTTATTTTTCTCTATGAGGCGTGTATTGAGAACTATCCCTTCATAACTACGTTGATTTATGAAAAGGGGAACCATATAGATAGAGGCGAGGGGGTAAGCCTGTTAACCGGTCCGGTTGGACCGGTTAAAACCGGTAGCCAGACCGGTTAAATCGGAACCGATGGAGCGGTTTATCGGGGTTTTTCTATCGGTCCGGTTTTCAAAATTTGGGACCGGTTAACCGGTCAAAAAAAAATTCTTTTTTTTTTTATATATGATGGTTGCCTACGTGGACTGGACCGTTGGGCAACGGTCCATTTTGCAAAAATGGCCATTGCCAACGGCTCCAAGCGTCCATTTTGGCCCCCCAACCGCCCAACTTTTTTTTTTTTTTTACACTTTAACCCATCCCCCACCCCTATATAAACCCCTCTCCATTTTCAATTTTAATCCACACCAATTCACTCTTCTCTTTCTCTCAATTTCTCTCAATTATAGCTACTTTGCAACAATGAGCCACTTTAAATTTCCCTGAATTAAATATTATAAAGTTTTATTCTAGTTTCAATTATTAATTTTGCAATTATAAAAAAATTGTTGGTGGAGTTGGTGATTTTGCAACAATCCGAAGTAGCTCCAAAGATTTGGTGGATTTACAATTCTAGCCGCCTTGACTTTGGTGGAAATAAGTCCGGCAATTTTGTACCTTCGTTCCAACTCTATCTTTATTTTTCGCTATTTAATTTACGCAATTTAATTTGTTGCAATTTATTTTCTTGTGATTTATTTGAGTGTGATTTAAATTAATTCTATTTAATAATGTCGAAGAGATTGAGACGTAGTGCCGGTAGTAGTGGTATTGTTAGGGGTGGGTTTAATGAGAAAATATTTGTGAACGAAACACCTAATGTAGGTATTGATATTGGTGGAAATAATCCACTTTTAGATCATGAAGTAATGCAACACTATACCGGCACTTTTAATGAAATTGATGATGATGAAACACAAGCCTCCAAAAATTCCATAGGAGATACAGGTCCTGCACAATCACATACACAAGACAAACCGCCATGAACTCATAGGCCAACCGCTAGAATTTGGAAATTTATGACTAAAGATAAGGAAAGACAAACAGCTACATGTAGTTTATGTAAACAAGAATTTGTTTTTAGGCAACAAACTAATAAGGATGGTGGAACGGGTACACTAACGGGTCGTATGAAATCTAAACATAGGGATGTTTGGGGAGAGAAAACGGGTTCACATGTGGAGGGTATTCAACAAACAATAGACACACGAACCGGTAGAAATTTTAGTTATGACAAGAAAAAAGATCGTATAGAAATAGCTAAAATGGTTGCTTTTGATGCTCTACCATTTTCCTTTCCTTCGGGTTTGGGGTTTGTTACTTATATTCAACGTTGTTATAATCCGTTGTTTGAGGATATTCCTAGAAGTACTTGTAGAGCGGATATTATAGATTTACATAAATAATATAGATTTTATTTGCGTCATGTATTTGATTCTTTAAATTGTAGTGTTTCTCTTACCGCCGATTTGGGTCATAGTCTTAACAAGTTAGATTTCTTTGCTATTACATGTCATTGGGTTGATAATAATTGGGTGATGCAAAAAAGAATTATAGCTTTCTTATATGATGAAGGGAAAGGTTGTCATGATGGAAAATTTTTAGCGGATTCAATGTCAACTATTATGAATTTTTTTAACATTTATAGAAAAATAATTTGTATTGCTTTAGATAATGCTTCTAACAATACAAAGGCGGTTGATTTTTTAAAAAGGGAATTAAACCCTCCGCTAAAAAATATTTTTTATGTGAGATGTAGTTGTCACATTTTAAACTTGATTGTTAGAGATGGTCTTGACTATTTTGAAGATTCTATTTAAAAAGTTAGAAATGTGGATGCTTTTCTTTTTTGTAATGCTAATAAGCAAAAAATGAGAGATTTTAAGAATTCTTGTGTGCAAAATGGCCTTAGACCTAGGAAAATTCAAGTAGAAGTTGACACTAGGTGGAAGTACACTTACATTATGTTACAACAAGCATATGATTATAGGATTCCCATACAACAAGTTCACAATCATTTGAATATGGATAGTGATGATTGGTTATATATTACCGATGGGGAAGATGTTAAGGAATGTATTGAACTTTTACAAAAATTTTATAATGCAACTCTTGCTTTTTCTAGACAATTCTATCCCACGGTAACCGAAATTTTAGCCTACTTAGCGGAAATAGCTAGAGTTTTATACGAGTATAAACATAAATCCGGTTATCAAGAGGCTATTTTTAATATGACAACAAAATTTAAGAAGTATTTTTTTCCCATCCCAACTTTATTTATATTGGGTTCTCTTTTAAATCTTTGTTTTAAAATGTCTTATACTAGAGCATTGGTTGGTCAAATTTATAACTATTTAAAAATTGACGAGGAAGTTGAACAATCTTTAAATGACGCCGAGCTCGCGATTGATTCCGAGTTTAGAAAATTGTTTAGTCATTATTCTACTTTGGAAGAAAGTGCTACACCCGTTGCTCCACGCCCTACTACTTCTCAAAGTAGCAAAAAGGGCTTGTCGGGTTTATCGAATTTAAAAGTTTTACATTCACAACCATCTCCTTTTAATAATGCAAACTTTGATGAATATCACCTTTATTTGATGCAGCCAAATATGGATATCAACCGACTAGATGATTTGAACATCTTAGCATGGTGGTAGAAATACAAGACGAGTCATCCGATACTTTCAAGAATGGCTCAAGATATCTTTACGATTCAAATATCAACCGTGGCTTCGGAAAGTGCATTTAGCCAAGGAAGACAATAAATTGGAGACCACAGACACTCATTATCTGGATTTAGCTTGCAAGTACTAGTTTGCATTCGCGATTGGATTAGATCGGAGCGATGCAACCAAAACTCAGAAGCGGTGGAAGGCGAAGAGGAAGAGATTGAAGATTTGATAGCAAGTGGAATAGACCAAATGAAAGACTTTGAAGATATCTCAATGACCGAATATGATATGGCGGATATTAGCCAAATGATTGACACTTTTTGATTTTATTATTCTACTACTTTTTTGCAACTCATGTATTATTTGCAAGTTTAAAAAAAAATTACAACTTGCAAATAAATGTTATCCATGAATGAATAAAATATATGGCTCATTGAGCTTTCTTCTATTTACTTGTGTTCATATTTTTACTTATATTAATTAGGAATATACCTAAAATATATTAAGAATATACTTATAATATACATCTACTTAAATTAAAAAATAGAAAGTTATATACTTGGAAAATAACTAAAATATACTAAGAATATAAATATACTTAAGTTATAAAATAGGAATTTATAAACTTAGAAAAAACTTAAGTTATATAAGTATACATATAACTTAAACATATATAAGTATATATAGTATACAGATAACTTAAACATATATATATATATATATATATATATATTTAAGTTATATGTATTATAACTTAAGTTATTTATAAGTTAAGGTTTTTCTAAGTTTATATATATATATATATATATATATATATATATATATGCTGTTAGTTAGTAAATATATAAACTTATATAACATATATAAATATACCTACAATATACTAAGAAATACTATAATCTACATATACTATATAAAAAACAAAACAAAAAAGGTTTTTTTTACATTTAAAACCGGCCGGTTCCGGTTTCCAATTTTGGAACCGGTTAACCGGTAACCGGTGGCCGGTTCCGGTTTTTTGACCGGAAATCGGCAGGTTTTCTAACCGGTTACGGGTCCGGTTTCAACCGGTTAACGGGCTTACGAGGGGGCATTAAAAGAGATGGAAACTTTCAGGTATGAATTTTTATTTTTCAAAAATAAACACCGTGTGTGTTTAAATTGAGTTTGAAAGAAAGAAAAAAAAAAAGATTTTGTTTACATTACTTTAATTGGTTTTAGATTCCGACTTCTGAGAAGGTAAAAGCGTGAAAGCATGGATCGACCTTTTATTTCTTGCGATGGTTAATGAGTGTTATTCAACCGTTGAATCATATCTCAGCCAAATTTGTACAACTTAAAGTACATTTAACTTGTGTCTATTCAAATAGGATATTGTTAAATGAATTGGGTGGATTTCAATCACACACACACACATATTTCTTATTTATAGGGGTAATTTTTTAATTAATTAAGATATTTGTTCATTTGTCGTTTACTCAGATGATAATTATAATGTGGAAATATTGAGGGGGGTTGTATTAATTTTGAACCTCTTTTGTTTCTTTGATACTGAACACCTCAAATATCAAAAGTGCCAACAGACAATGTGAGTTTTCTCTCCAACAAACAACACATAGCCATGCCGGATCTGAGGAAAAGATTCGTTTTACAGACATATCTTTCTTCTCTATCTTCATTATTAAAAAAACGTTTTTAGTTCCCTCCCTGTTGCCTTATCGTACAATATTTGTGCTTTTATTTGTATCCAATTGAAAGAATTAATATAAGACTAATACGTGATTAAATAAAAAATTGTGTAAATAGAAGGTATCCACGTCTTAAACTATCACAATGTGTCAACTTCTTCAGGACTCAGCTGTCAGCTCTACTCCTAAGCTCTTCAACTAAATGCCCCTTTTGGTCTCTCTCTCTCTAGGTCCATGTTACCAGACATAGTACTTCTAAATGGAACCCTTAGAACCACATGTGAACATGTTCTTTCTCAATACGACTTGTTTTTCAACCCTTGCATTTTTGTCCTTAAATTACACTCACTTGTGCAAATACTTCTGTGCGTCATTTAGATGTTTTTTTCCCCCTTCCATATAACAAGATAGTGTAATATAACCTTCTATCATGACAAGTGAAATTAATAATAAGAAACATAAGGCAAGTTACCTGTTTTGAAACATAAGGCAAGTTACTTGCTAAAACAGGTTAAAGTATACTCCCTCCATTTCATATTAAGTGATCTTTTAGGCTTTTTATTTTATTTCAAAAATAAGTGACGCTTTAGGATTTCAAGAAGAAATTAATCCTATTCTTCCAAACTTACCCTTATTTATAATCAAGAATCATTAAATAACTTTTCTTTTTCTAAGCATTAATTAGGGGTAAGTTAGTAAAAGTACTCATAATTTTCTAGGAGTAATCAATTTCTTAAAGGGTGTGCATGAGCTAAAAGAATCACTTATTATGGAATGGAATGGAGGGAGTACTTTTTAATGTCGTAATTTTCTTTAAGTCGTCATTATACATAAGTCAACTCCACATTACAACTAATCTCAATGCAACAACACTGCAATTTGCAACATAATAGGAGGCCAGAAAAGAGAGAAAAACCAAAACACTATATAGTACATATTTATATTTATATAGAGCTTAAAATTAACAAAGAAATCTATTAGGCAGGAAAGTTAAAAGGCACAGGAAAAACAGAAGAAGAATCAAGCAAATCCTTATGCATATACCCATACTTCCTTAACACCTGATTATCAGCAAAATTCAAAGCCTTCTGCATAGCATCAAAGCAAGTCTCACCAGAATACATCTGATTATGATCCCCACTACATGGCTGACAACCTGTGAAATGTGTGATAAACGGTCTTCTCCAACTATACCTTCCATACCCTGCATCCTTAAGGTGTTCCTCCCACACCTTAACATAACTCTCACCAACTCTCTCAGCATGTCTTCTCCTTAACCTAGGTTCCCCTTTCTCGACACCTAAATACTTGTCTGTAATATTATCTAAAGTCCCCACGATTTCCACCCAATAGCCTTCGAAATAATATCCTTCTTCTACGTATATTTTATCACCCCATTTTTCCTTCTCCTTCAACAGTAAATACGCCAAACCCGATTGATCATCTGATTCTTGAAAAATCTTGTCTTTAAACGTGGTACGTAAAATTTCACCCCATTTATCATACTCAGGTGATTGCGGACCCATCTTAGCCCAAGCTTCCATTAAGTCCATAGACCATTGACAGTTCCTAATCAAGAAAACTCCAGCATTGATACTAGTCCAGCTTTTTTGCTCATATATTAATTTTTCCCAACCATGGACTACAAAATTATGGGCTTTATACCTTTCCAATGGAAGTGTAAAGTCCATATCAGTGAAAGCAGCATCCGAATCGACCCACCAGATCCACTCGGATTCTGGATGAGCTATCATTGCTGCTTTAACCGCGGGCATTTTTGCCCAAAATGACCACATCTTAGGTTGTAATAAAATGTTGTTGTAAAAAATATCGTACCCGTGGATTCGACAGTAGTCCACTTTGTTCTTGAAGAACCTCAAAAGTAAATGATCGCCAATCGGGTTCTTGCACGGTGTGGATTGTGACCCGGAAACCATCAGAATCCGGGTTTCTGACCCGGGTATAAATGAGGGATGCAGCTTCAGCCATTGCCTTCTTTTCTCATCCCAGTTTTTAATGGGTTTCTCCATAGTGTAGCCCAAATCCGGGTCGTCATAGAAAGTCGGGTCAGGCGGGTCATATCTTAAATCGAAGTGTGATGAAACTGGGTCGGGCGAAGTTTCCAAAGTGGATTTCTTGCTGGTAGGAGGAGTAAAAAAGCTTTGATCGGTGTTTGGGGTAGTGCTCATAAAGGACCAAAAGGCCCATACCACTAGTAAAGCAACAATACTTCCACCAGCAAAGAGAAACCCATCAGAGAAAATAGAAGAAAATTTGCTCTTACAGTTTTGCTTATTTGGTGCCATTGATGTGTAAGATGTATTTTGGGTTTGGGCTAACTGAGTAGGAGTTACCATTTTATGTGAGAAGGCATACGTTACCAGGCCAAGCTAGCTGGCTTTTCGTCTAGTAGCAAAATTAGAGTGTTGTCACCATCTACTGGACATTGTACTAGGAGTAGTGTCCAGCTTTGTTTCTGTGTTAAGACTTATAACAGCAAATTTGGCAGTAACTAAACAAAGTATACAAATTCTGGAAATGTGAAATGGGTGACGATAGAAAGTAGAAATGGGAGATGGAAATTATGAGTGTCGGTGAAGTGTAGTGACTAAAGACAATGGCTGAAGGAAGTGTTGTTCATCGCTTCACTTAACTTGCTTGTTTTGTGCCATCGACCGACCCTTTGGCACTTATTAATCGGTTTGATGCGGCTTTTAATGGGGTTTTCTTTGCTGTCTTGTGCGTAATACTAAAGTACGCTGAGTTTGGGGACCAAATGTTGGTTTTATGTGGTGTTTCTGTTGTTTGTGGTGCTGAAGCGGTGAAGTGATAAAATAGGTGGGACACGTGGAAAATGACCGACACTTTAGGCTTTTGCTTTTTTGAATTTCGAGCTTATTGCTCCTTCCGTCATAAAATAAGTGTTACTTTTTTTTAAAAAAAAAAAAGTCCCCAAATGAATGTCCCTAGAAATTCAAGATTAAATTGACAAGTATTTTTAACTATATTAGTAGTTTTATTTTTCTTGTTGCTTAATTTAAAAAAGAACATCTAATTAATAAAGATAATTTAGTAAACTTGTATTTATTGATTTCGGCACAATTTTTGCTAAAATAACATTTATTTAGTATGGAGGAGTATAGTACTCCCTTCGTTCCAAAAAAATTAACACTTTTCGCTTTTCGAGAGTCAAACTAGTTGTTATTTGACAGTAATCTTTTCATATGTCTTTTAAAATATATTAAATTTTTAATTATAGTAACTTATAATACTTTTTTACGTAATTTTTAAATATGTAAATTTTATTTTGAAAAAAATTAAAGATTTTATGTTCAAACAAAGAGTGTCAATTTTTTATTAGGAGGGAGGGAGTATTTGTTAGTAATGTTTGTTGGGTAATGGAAAGTTGCCGTTTATTTCGAGTAATTGTCGGCTTTTACCGCTAATCAGGTCTACCAATTCTTTTTGCTACATCAGATTCCAACTTTATTGATATTGATCACTTTAGTCCAACCCTAATGATGTTCATAGTCCCAGCGACAAACCACATTAGGAAGAATATTGGAATATGGAAATTTTACCGCTTCTTTTATCACTATATTTTACAGTTACTTTGTCTTCCTTCTTTCTTTTCTTCGCAAGAGCGGTAACTTTGCCTTAAACCTAGTAGTCGTTGAAAGGTCAAAAGGCCAGATGTATACGTGTGTGATATTTGGTTTGAAGAATTGATATACTGGAGTAAGTTAGTTGCGGACTAAAGTAATTGGCTATATTTTATTCTGAATAGACTATAATCTTCTCTTGTTCAATCCCATAGAGGAACGTGGCAGAACGTAATCCATTATTTTCTATTAGTTCAACCCCTAATTAAAACCCTAACCTTGAACTTCTTCAACTGCGAAATTCCCATCCAATCACCTACAATACTACCAACCAAACTCTTAATTATCTCTCACCTTGCCCCGGTCACATTAGCCAAATGTATAGTGTTTCTTTAACCAAAATTCGGATGAAATGGATTTACTTTGTTTTTGTTTTATTAGCTTTGTTTACATGCCCCATCTATATGAATATGAATTATTTCAAACCCCAACAAGAAGGAGAGAATTCAAGTGGATTAACGAAGAACTAATTAGTTTATGATGAAATTTTACAATACTTACTTCAACTAGCTTTGATATTTGCCATAAAATCGTTGTTATTGTTCAATTAACTTCATGTACGTTAAAAGATATATATAAAAGGACTTACCAAAATATTGTTGCAACATATTATCTTATTTACCAAGTTAATGAGAACTATTTACATTACATCTATCCTTAACACTTCAGTATCGTTATCTTTCTTAATTCTCTCGTTGCAATCTAATTCATAGCCTCCCTGTATTTCAATTTCCTTAAATTTAATCCATCCATACTGATCAGATGGTACTGTATTACTATAATTCACCTATCCTATCCGTAAACCAAAGGATTCC
This sequence comes from Lycium ferocissimum, assembly GCF_029784015.1. Lineage (NCBI taxonomy): Eukaryota > Viridiplantae > Streptophyta > Magnoliopsida > Solanales > Solanaceae > Lycium > Lycium ferocissimum. The sequence goes on from NC_081343.1 coordinate 64,301,104, forward strand.
AACACCTAAATAGTTTTATTTTTTTAATTAAACAACAGATGACTCATTAAGGATTAACCTCGGTGACGGGATTGGGTAATTTAGCTAAAGCCATGTATGTTGCAAATACGTCCAAACGGTGAGGAGGGAAATTAAAGATTCTAGCTAGCTGTTCTATGAACTTATAATTGTATCACCTATGAGCATAATATAATACCCCCGTGTCTCAATTTATATGGCGCTTTTCGCTTCTCGAGATTCAACTGCATGAACTTTGACCAACATTTTAAGATGTATTTTTTTACCAAATTGATATGAGAAAAGTTGTAACTTATGGTACTTTTCATGTAGTTTTCAAATATATAAATTTTAGTATTAAAATATTGAGTTAATTTAATCCAATTTAACTTCAAATTTTTGTTAAATTAACTTTGGAAAAGTGAAAAGTGTCACATAAATTAAGACGGAGAGAGAAAAATTAACAGTACCACTACTAAGTACTAATACCAATCCGTAGATCTTATATCAGAGGAAATCCAAGTCCTACCTCTTTATTTCCGCCTTCCCTTTATGATCCCATGTGACTTCTTAACAAGTTGTGTCAGATTTCCCTCAGATCTTTTTTTTATTTATTACTCGTATTTTTTATGGATACTTTGTTTCATTTTGTTTATCCAAAGTAGACAAATTCGAGTACCCCGTTACTTTATTGTTTATATTCACAAAATTGAACGAGCAGTTTTGTAGTTTCGAAGAGATACCCATAAATATCTGTTGACTGTTGTAATAGTATACTGTGTTCACCACAGACATAAATATTTCAGGCTACGTCTTTCCTTTATCTTTTTTTGTTTTAAGAGTGACATGGTTAGAACAATGGTAATATACCTTTTATTGCTTCAATATCTTAGACGATGACGTTTGTAAAGTTAGCTGTTTGTCTGCTTAAATTAGACCTTAGGCACTTAATTAGCGATACCACGTCTTCTCTTTCGTTGTCAAAGTTGGTCTTCCAATTGAATCCCACTAAAGGTTTTAAGACTCCTAGCTACACTGTTGTAATTTAATTTGACGCGAAAGATATAATAGTAACTTAGTAACTGGGAACAGTTCGTATTTAAGGAGTGGAGGAGATTTAATTTTGGCTGGAGTTAGTTCATCACGTGATAGTATGTTGGGCTTTAGTGCAGCAGTAATGCATTGTGTCCCAGCTGACAGTTCTTGTTTGACAAAACCAAAGAACAACATATTTTCTTTGTGATTTTCGTTTTAAATTTTTATTGACAGCTACTAATTCTTAAATGAAATAAAGTATTTAAAGAAGCATAGACGCCGAGCTCTCGTAGCTCAGTTGGTTAGAGCACCCGTTTAGTAAGCGGGAGGTCTTGAGTTCGACTCTCAACGAGAGCAATTCTCTGTTTTTGCTCATTTTAGGACTTTAGGTAATAGGTACAAGCAAAGAGGTTCACACATACGGCGCTTATGTAGCACTTATGATTATTTTCTTCACTGCTTCGGAACTCCTTTTAATTTTTTACAGTCCATTGGTCCAACTAAATCTAATTTACTCCACGAAATCATTCTCTAATATACTTCAATATAGATCATATCAAACATAATACACTAGTACATATTGCGCCTGATCATATACTACATGATAATTGCCTGACAATCGTTCCTAAATGGAACATTTATTAACGAAGATGGGCAAACAACAACACATCTTCTCTACATTTACGTACAATTGAGCCAACCTAATGCATTACTAAGGATTCTCACTGATTTTTCAGTTCTTGAATTGTTCTAGCACCCTTGCTGGTCCCGCCACCGGAGATAAACCAACCCAGCACGGTAATGAGTAAAAGCCCCTGCCACCACAAGTACATGAAATAGTTGGTGGCTGTGGCCAGCAATGTCAAACTTCCCGGGCATCCATCTTTCTGGAACTCTCATGGCATATACCAGTGCTCCAATGCCATAAAATATACCCATCAAAAGTTCATATCCAGTCGTGTGAAGCGCCTCGGGTTGGTGCCAAAATAGAACCAGTTTGTGCAGAATAGGTACCGCACCTGACAATCCCATACCAAAAAATAGAGATGCTCGAATGGTTCGATATTCTGGGGTCTGGAACACAGGAAGGAGGGAACCCAATATTGTGCCAATTCCCAGGAGGGTAATAAATCCCAGGTACAAATTGCAAAAGGAGGGGTAACACATGAAGGAATAATAGACAGGAGGGTAAAATGAAGTCGATATCAGGGCAGCGATACCAGCATAGTCCAGCCTCAGCATGAGGTATGATACACGTTCTGAATGGCAAGAAAGCAAATGACATGTGCTGCTTGCTAACAAGCAAAACATTGCCCCACCAAGGAAAGCATAGAATGGCCAGCGTGTTATTGGTCTCACCAGCAATGGTGCTATTATATTAGCCACATCTTCCTTTACACTCCGCTGCAAAAATCGAACAATAGTGAAATATCAGTATCAATTCCTGAAATCCAACTAATTCATCATGATTATTCCGAAATCGGGTTACGTCTCCCTAGGACTCAAAGCAATCATAAATAGAAGACCTCAGCTATCTTGCATAGAATCTTAATATGTAGCATCGCTTGAAAGGATGTAATCAACCAGAAACAATTTGTTAACTCCTATCAAACTACCATCCTTCACTTAATTTTCCATATGCAAGCACTTCTAAGGTTGCTTGGCTGAATCTATCAGGAAAATGGGCGAGCTCCAAGTTACCGTAGGGACAAACTCTGAGAGTGAGCCTGAGAGTAGAAAGTTTACATGCAATGGCTTTGTAGAGACATGCTCATTAGACATAACACTATTACTACTTAACTATGCCAATCAAAAAAAGTATTTTACTACATAACTATGTTTTCAGTTATGATGAATTGAATACCACTATGTTTTCAGTTATGATGAATTGAATACCTTCCTGTATTATGAAAAAAGAGTGGATCAAAAAGACAAACATTAGGAAACGTTCAAATTTATGCAATTCAGAGGAAGGATAACTCAACCTTAATCATAACAAAAGATTAAGGTGCAAGGGAACTTATACAAAGACTTTTCGTTGGGGAATCTATAGTGTCCCGCTTTTGCAATCCAGGTGACCTCTTATCTTGCTCTTGGACAACCCAATTACAAACAAACGCGATGGTCTTTTCAAGGGGATAGATTAACAGAGTCCTTTAGTCTCTAAGAAGGCTAAATAAGAACAAACACTCAATATTAAGCTTTAGGAAGATAAGGAAGGTACAACCGAATAATCAGATGAATAGGGAGACGATTTCCAATCGTTCAAAACCACCGGAAATTGTACAGGTTTGAGAAGGACTGCACATACCATACATGAGGCAGCAGACCAGCCCAGCCCCACAAGAAAAAAATAAATTAAGTAAATTAAATACCATACTCTCCCCATAGAGAGTAAAGGTAAACCTCAAACAAAAGACAATCTTATCGATAACTACCAGAACAAGGAGAACTTGGTAGATTGAATTTTCCAGGAGTGAAGTACACAAAGCTGTATTTCATTTGGAAGAATTATTATATTAAGCATCAGTAACAACTACAACATTCTAACAGCTCCATGTCCTCTTTCCTTTGTTTCTTTATGATACATGACCGGTCCCTGTCCTTGTTAGGTAAGAGATCCAGAAAACTAAAGATATCACTGCTTAGTTGCGTCAACTATTAAATTATCAAGCATTTGAGACCCATCAGCACTCATTGGAATGTTTGTATGCTGAGATTGGAAATTTTATAGCTGAACTGGCAATGGACTTGAAAGAAAACCTAATGTAAAATGACTGTCAAATGAATAACATGACATGGGAGATTCCTATCAAATATTCAAAAGGTTCTGATATAGGAGAAAATAAAGGCAGACTATGTAAGTTATATTACCAATGTTTATAGGAAATGGTGCAGCAGAAACCAATCAACCATGAACTAGTTTAATTTAAAATTAGAAATTGTGAGTCAACAAGAAGAGTTTGGCCATAGGATAGTCTTATCTAACACTCTCTTTAACCAAACAAGCAAGAAGATGGAATGAAAGATATAAAAAGAGGCCGCACCGTTCTCTCAAAAGAAGATATGATTTGTGAATTCCTGGCCAAGCATTCATCTTAGTGGCATTTATTACAGAGTGAACGGTTGAATCAATAAGAAGAAATCAAACTAAACAAGCAATAGAATGTGTCTGAGTAATTATAGTTATTAATCTGAAAAGTCATTAGAAGCAATGGTTCTTCCAGACATGTGCTGATGTGCAGCCTAAGAAGACACTATCCAGTAGTTGAATAAGGCATTCTTACCAGTACGCAGACATCCGTATGGTTGCTGTGGGAAAATCGCTCAGGTAGACAGTTAGTCAGGAGGTCAAGGATATGCCAATTAGAGGGGGATCTTAGCAAACCATCTCGAAATCTGTGCAAATCAGGCATATGCGGTAAAGAAGGAAGACAAGTCAAAAGTTCTGCTTGTAATTTGTGCAAATCAGCCTTTCTCAGCGCATCAGGGAGATTCTGTAAGGAATGTAGATCTACAACCTTGGGAACTTGGATTGCAGTATAAATGGTCAGCGCTAGGAAGAGGAAGAACCCTATCAAATGCCTATAACAAGAAGGAAAATCAAGATTCTGGTCAGTAATTTTTTTTTCTTTTAATTTTTTTTTTTTTTTTTTTAATCAATTAGTATGATGGGATCAGGATAGCATAGATAGAACATTTAACAAACAATGAACCAATAACATAAAGGAACCAGCAACAACATGAAATAAGAGCTGAAGGTAAAATTACGACAGCAGTTGCCGCTTAAGTAGAGGTTTAGTAAGGAAATTCAAAGAGTAAAACCAAGATGTCAGCCATGCATGTACTGATGTACCTAACTCTTACAAGGCACAAACATAGAATGCACAGTTTACTCTTTGAATATGACTTGCATAGCATTTGTCATCGTTTTCACTAGGATGCAAGAGTCATTTCTTAACTTTGTGGCAATTGTATAGATCAGTTTCGGATTGTAGCTAACTGTTGCTGCACACTTATTAAGCCCTCTCAGCCCCAAACTTCTGATCCAGAATGTAAAAGACTAAAGTAGCATTTTATCCTTGGTCAGACAGCAGTAACACTGATGAAACACTTTATGTAATTGGCATCATATTTCTATTAATTATAACAATTGATCCAATAACCCTTTCAAACAAAGAAACACAAATTCTACATTTTCAGCCTGTAAAGATCCTCATCTTAGTACAACAGCTAAATAACTGATTGACCTCCATACCTAAAACTTGTCGCAGAGCAAACCATCTTTTCTAATCTACAGTACCAAATAATAAGGGAGATACTCATAAGAATAGAAAGATCAGTAGTTCTGCATATAATCAAGTCAATTATTAAACAAAGAATGTAAAAGGAAAAAAGGCTTCAAATCAATAAAAGTATAAAACATCCAAACTTGTGATCATGTAATAAGAGGCAAGAAGGATGTTAAAAGTGAAGAATGTAACAGGGAATAAAAAGTATCAAATGGAAGTTCAATTCTTACGTCCAAACATTGAGGGTCTCATTGTGAATTGTGAAAATGCTAAGTAACGCTTGCTTCAATGGCCATTCGGCCCGGTAATGACCAAGAATGTATTCATTGTCTTTCAAATAGCCAGGCAACGAATGGTACTCCACCAGCTGATACTTCACTTTCTTCCATAATCTCTTTCCTTTCCCTTCCTTCGCAGCACACAATAATTCATCCTCCCTTGACTCATTACTAGTCAATTTTTCTTCCATTTCCTCTTTGTCCTTCCCCATCTTCACATTCAATTCTTTAGCTGTCAAGAATAACAACACACAAAACGCTAAGAAGTTAGAAGAAACCAACAGATCCGAGTCTTAAAAGAAAACCTGAATTCAAGAAAAGAAAATTATAAATGGGTATGCTGTAAACAAGTTCCTAATACAACATACCTTCAACAAGAAATTGCCCCGGCAAGAACAAGAGAAAGAACCCAAAAGGGATGATGGTGACGTATTTCTTGATCGTAGAATCCTAAGCCTTTATTTTTGGAGGAAAATCAGGGGATGGGATTCTGCAAATGAAGAAGAAAAAAGAAGAAAAGAAGTTCGTTAGGAATGGAGCTGTAACCAAATTAAAGTGGTTGTTAAGTATAAAAAATCAAAACCTTTTATGAAAAGATCATAAAGCTGAAAAAATAAATAAATTAAAGGATCAAACCATTTCTCCCGTTTATTACTACGTGGTCGACGCAACGTACTCTTTTAATACAAGACGCAAATAGAGAATTGAAAAAAGGACTGATGAGATGCCTTCAAAATAGATTCGGAGATGCTGAAGGTGATTTGTCTTGATGTTGACAAATTACAATGCATAATGTATGTTCTACATAATTTTTTTTATTATTTAATCATATTAATTATAGATCACATGTTATTTAATTATATAAAATTCCTATTGTTTAAAACCCTTATATCATATAACAAAAGTATGCACTAGAATTTGAAATTTTAAACGAATGAACACTTTCGAAATTATAAGACCATATTATTATCAAAAATAAATTTTTACATTGAATTTAAACATAAAAAATTTGACACTACAATAAAAGTATGAAAACTTACGAATAAAGGGAGTTAAGGTTTTTTGCGTGGCAAACACTCAGATAGAGCCGCTTGATTCTCCTTGATTATAAATATCTTTTTCCATGGCACTTTGTTAATATTGGTTAAAATTATTGTATAAATACTATCTGAATATTAGCTGGATTAGTTAGTTAGTTAAGCAATGTCATTTTTGTAATTAAATAGTGGTAGTCCTGTAATTACTTCAACTTAGTTAATTAGTCGGTTAGAGTGGAGAAGATATTTTGTTTAGTTAATACACGTATATATATATATATATATATATATACTGATCATGATAATGAAATGGATCACTTTTCATTTTCCAAATTCACTCTCCTCACATTTCATTTTGCTCCACTGAATTCTCTCCTCTTCCTCATTTCTATTTGTTTCTTCTCGAAGCATCATTGACTCCATTAATGGAGGTTCAAGCTCAATCACAATTATAACATGGTATCAGAGCCGTAAGATTCGTGTTTCCGCATTCAATTCACAAATTATCGGTTAATTTCTTTGCTTTACTCATCTCTTTGTTCTCGAATTGAAATTTATCGTTTTTTCTGGTTTTGAGCTCATTCGATTGTGATAAACCTTGTTGTTTGATAATCGATAATTCATTCTCAGTTCTCGAATCGAAATTCATTATTCTTCTGGTTTGTACTCATTCGATTGTGATAAACCTTGCTATTTGATAATCGATAATTCATTCTCAGTCAATTAAGCAATCTTACTGTAAATTTTGAATCAATCATTAAACATGGCACCAAATTTACAACAAACTATCACGAATCAAGGTCACAATCAGGAAAATGTTGATGCGACTAGTGCGTTATACGTGCAACCATCTGAAATAGCTGGTAGTTCAATAATGCCAGTAGTATTTGATGGTACTGGCTATAGATCATGGAGGAGATGTGTTATTAGGGCACTCTTTGTGGAAAAACAAGTTAGGATTCATCAATGGGAAAATTGAAAAACTTAGTCCAAATTCAGCTGCATACACACAGTGGGTAAGGTGTGATGATATGGTTACTTCATGGATCTTAAATTCATTGTCAAAGGATCTAGCAGATAGTCTGCAATATGTTAACAATGCAAAGGAATTATGGGAAGAGTTGGAGGACAGATATGAACAAACTAATAGAGCCAAATTGTATCAACTCCAATGTGAAATCAATGAACTCACGCAAGGTAGTCTTGACATTACTGGCTACTACACCAAAGTTAAGAAATTATGGGAAGAGCTCAGTAATTTAGACACAAATTCTCAATGCACATGTGCATGCACTTGTGGTGGAAAATTCAAAATACACAAGGTTGAATAGGACATGAGGCCCATCCAGTTCTTAATGGGATTAAATGAGGTGTATACAGTGATAAGAGGCAGTATATTGATGATGAATCCATTACCTACTATGGCTCAAGCTTTTTCCATCTTGTCCCAAGAGGAAAAGCAAAGAGAAGTAAGGCCTCACAATCAAATGAATTTGGGATCAACCTCACTTCATGTCAATGCTGCAAGCACCAGCACAAACTTCAGGAGAAACTATAATTCAAACTACAATCCATACAAGAACTCAGCTGGAAGTAGTGGAAGCAAACCTCCTAATAGGTTAGGTTTGTTTTGTGAATACTGCAAGAAACCTGGACACACAAGGGAAAAATGCTACAAATTGCATGGTTTCCCTTATGACTTTAAGTTCACAAAAGGTAAGAACTTGTCTTCTTACATGCCACACCTGAAGCGATTCTTTCAAAGAATTGTGAAACCAATAAGTAGCCAGGAGGAAAGGTTCCGACAAAGCAATAATATGATCAACTACTCATGCTATTGGAGCACATTCAGATTCAAAGAGGAAATTCAACTGGAAACTCTGCCAGAGAAGTAGCAGATAACATCACTAGTGGAGCTGTGAATCTTGCACATATCTTAGCTTGTTATTCTTCAATTATTGAGATTAGCGATCTTTCATGAAAATGTGAGAAACTATCTGCTGATTCCTGGATTATAGATTCTGGTGCTACACACCACATGACCTATAACAAAACTGTGCTTATGAGTGTTTGACCCTTACCTCACCCCTTTTTAGTGACACTGTCAAATGGATATAAAGTAAGAGTGACTGAAACTTGTGATGCATGTCTTACTCCTGCATTAACCTTGTATAGAGTCTTATTTGTCCCCAGTTTCAAGTTTAACTTGATTTCTGTTCATTGCTTGGCTCTTCAAATTAAAGGAATTGTAAGTTTTAGCAGTTTCTCATGTCTTATGCAGAGCCCTTCACTCTGGAGATTGGTAAAGCAAGCAATGGTCTCTATTTTTTGTGTTCAAAGTGCCATAATATCTGTCCATCATATGTTCCTGCTAAGTCATGCAATTCTTTTTTAGTTGATCCCGTAGCAGCTATATGTAACAAATGAAATTTGAATTTTCCTTCATGTTCATTTGTAAATTTCACTCACCATAATAAGGAAAGAGCGTGTGCTGACAATGCTCTTGTATCAAATCCCACCCTCCTTCCATGTGTAAATTCCATTCATATGAATAATAAAAGAGTTGTTTCTAATGAAAGTGTTGTTTCAGACTGCATTCTTTTTAGTAAAATGGTTTCAACTTGTGATTCTGCAAAAACTCTTTTGTTATGCATATCTCATAGAAATAGTGTTGATCACTTGTGGCACAACAGACTAGGCCATGTGCCCTTTGTCAAAGTGATGGGGATTTCCACCATACTGGTTCAATTTTCTTCAAAGCAACCATTTATCTGCACTGTCTGCCCTATGGCTAGACAAGCAAGATTATCCTTCCCAACCAAGACTGCAACTTCTCAACCCAATTTTTTAACCTTCTTCACCTAGACCTATGGGGACCATATCCTGTATCCACTTATGATAACTACAAATACTTGTTGACCATAGTTGATGATTTTAGTAGATCAACATGGACTCAACTGCTAAATTGCAAGACCAACACCCAACATGTTATCAAAGTTTTTTGTTGCTCTAATAGAAAACCAATTCAAAACCACCATCAAATCAATAAGAACTGATAATGGTTCTGAATTCACCAATTATGAAACCACTAAATTTCTCCAAGAGAAAGGAATTGTGCACCAAAAGACTTGTCCCTACACACCACAACAGAATGGTATGGTGGAAAGGAAACACAAACACCTCCTAGAAACTGCAAGAGCATTATTATATCAATCAAAACTTCCCATTAAATACTGGGGGGAATGTTTCTTGACAACAACCTACTTAATAAATAGACTCCCTACTGTAGTGCTCAAGAATAAGACTCCCTTTGAAATACTATACAAAAAACAACCTACATACTCACACCTTAGATCCTTTGGTTGTCTTTGTTTTCCTAAAACTCTAAAAACTTATATGGACAAGTTTGAACCAAGATCAACACCTCACATACTGCTAACCCCAGACCAAACATAACTTCTACAAATAGCATCTACAATTTTTAACACTTTGGAAGGTAATAAGAACAACCGTGCTAAAAGGAGATTGAATAAAGCATAAGACCGACCGAACACCCAATAAGATAATTTGTACCATCCGTAAATTTTAGAAGTCATCTTGTTATATCCCGCATTTTCGCTTGTTCCGCTATCGTGGGAAGATAATAAGCAAGGCCATGTTCTTATTTTGTTGAGTTGTTTATGAAGAATTTAGAAGTGGAAATGTTAAGAAACCAATTCAATAACGTGAAAATATGGAGGAAGGCAAATAAATTTGGAAGTTGGAAAATAATTTTTACGAGATGCAAAAAAAAAAAAAAAAAAAAAAAATAGTGGGGCTTGATCGTCAAAGCCAAGTCGTTCAAGTTTGTGGGCTTAAGCCCCATAAAAGTTTAGGGGTCAATTTAAATGAAGACTAAGTCTTCATAATATTTAAGCTCTCTAGAAGGAGAAAAACCCATAGGCCTTTCGGCCATAGCAACACCAACAAGAACCTTGGCAAAATTTTTTCTAAAAATCACTTTCAACTAATTAAAGAGTCCTTAGCAAGGTGGGGTGTTCATTAGAGCAAGAAGAACACAAGTTCATGCAAGTTGGAACACCAAGTGAAGAACAAGAAAAGGTAAGAATTCATTCCCTTTTATATGCCATGGATGTTGTATGTTGTAGTATAAAAGGAGTGAAATTCACAAACACGTGGCTATGCATGGTAGTGTAGCCGTGTGGTTGTGGTGTGGAGTGGAAGAAAATGAGTCAATTTTATTTAGTGTATCGTTGTTGTTATGTGGATTCTATATTGTTAATAGAATTAATGAGCTGTGAAGTTTTAAATCGAGGCTTGTTTTGGACGTGTGTAAATTGAATATGATTGCATGTATTGAATATAATGTTGTTAGTATGGTGTTGTTAGAATATAAATTATGATGTTGTTATCGTTTTTATGGAGGGAAGATCTTGAAAGAAGTAGTATATTGATTGAATTGTTGGAGTGTACTTTGGGTTGGTTATTGAAATTGTTAGCATGGTTGTTCGTTGTTGTTGATAAACCTACTTGAATTCCCGGGATTGTTGTTGATTAAATTGGCCAAGTTGAACTTGGTGGGATGGTGGAGAAATTTCGGTAGACAAGTGTTACTTTAAGATTTCAACTTCTAGATACTCTAACTAACATTTGGTAAACGTGACCAAATCAAGAATTTGGAACCGGAACTGCGGAAAAGGTATGTAAAGCTTTACCCTTCCTTCCGTGGCACGTCTTAGACATAATAGGATTGGATACAAGTCTCGGGACTACTCTATCTCTAGAAATCCAAGTTTAAATCCGACCACTATTCATTCAATAGTGAATTAGATTTTCTAGGTTTCATTGGAAAAGTAGTCGAATGTTTGCAACTTTCATAAACGGATGGGGCCCCAAAATTTTCATAGGTAACCCCTTGAAGTCTAGAATTCTAAAATACAATTTCCTTCCTAATAAGTCACAAATGTTTTCCAAAATACCCAATACTTTCCAAAAGAGAAAAGAAGACAAACAACCAACTTATGACTTAAATGATAAATATGGTTATAACGACAACGATGACGTCAAAAATGAAGATATGTTGACGACATGTTCTCGCCATGAATATGATAATATGAAAATGCTAAGTCATTCCCTGATTCTTCGACTTCCGGATAATGACTACCTTAAAGGCTCTAAGTATATAAAATGATACCTTGGGATTTTATTACACGTTTTCCCTTGACGACACTCTTCCTTGGTAGTCTCCCCTTATGATTATCGTTCCGCCAAGGTGAGACAAGCGACCATGATTGTTCCATAATACGACTCCGACCCTTACGTCACTCCGACAGACATATGACTTTCGGGCTCTCGTGCGACGCCACTTATATGATACGTATATGATATGTATATGAACGGGGGATATGGAAAAGGGGGACATGTTGCGCTATAAGACGCATTGCCACCGGGTCGACTGGCATTATCAACGCGGATCGGATACATGGGAAGCCGACGCATTTATGATATGACATGCTCTATTTTCTATGTACGAAAAAGAAATGTTTTTCAAAGAAAGGTAAGTACGTACGGTTCAACGCCTAAAAGGCACTCGCATATACAAAGTTATTTTCTTATCTTACCATATGTTCTATGATTCCCCGATATGGCTACCGTACTTTATGCTTTCCGTTTACACCGTTTTCCATGCATTGACATTATTCATACACACGTCCCTTTGCGGACGCGCGTTTCGTGCCACGGTGAGCAAAGCGTTAGATAGGCTCGAGAGGAGCTTTATAAGGATTTTTGCACCCAAGTATCGGTATTACTTTTGTGTACGTGTTTGGGTATTCGCCGCCCTCCTTGTGATTATATGTATTTTGACTAATGATATATAATTAGACGTTTACATAATATTGGTTGTTCCCGTTAATGTACATTAAGTTAGTAAAGTTTATTAGTACGGGTTTATAATGATATCATTAACGACAACGCTAAGTAAATAATTGATAGTATGCAATTTATTCGGCCCACTCAGTAATAAGATAAGATACGAAGAAAAAGGGGGTGCTTGGTACAAGTACTGGGCACCCGTCGCGGCCCCTAGTTGGGTCGTGACACATCTTTTGTATGAGAGGTTGTCATTGCATCAAAGTGAGCTTTTTGGAAGACAAAGGGACACCCAAGTATCTAAAGGGAAGAGTACCTTTAGTATATCCAAGATGAGTAAGAATCCTGTTTTGCTCAGGTAGAGCCACACCCCCAAAATAAACAGCACTCTTGTCAAGGTTAGCTTGCAATCCAGATGTGTTTTTTGCTTCTTCACTACCACACGTATTTTTTCCTTTTTTTCTTTCTAATTTGCTTAGCTCATCTGAAAAAGATGGAACTATTTTGGACAAGGAAGACAAATACATTTGTAATTTTTACATTAAATTTAAATATTACCAAAAAAAAAAAAAAGAAGGCAAAGAGTTGATTCAATGTTGTTTTTATTGATTTTAATAAAATAAGCTTCATACACCTAAAATCTAGATAAGAAATATGATAAATCGAAGGGTTTATAGTAAAATAATTAAAGAAACATTTTAAGAATAACAGTTGTAAAACTGTTTAACTCTTGAAATACTAGTATTGTGATTCTTTTTGAAGGAATGTATACTTCTTTTGACATTTAGAAGCAGATTATCACTTTATATATTTAACTTTTGTTTTTGGCGGGATTGAAGTTGTTGCATATTAGTAGGAATAGAGCCATTTGCACTTGTGTCCTATTTTTGTGCTGGTCTTTAAGTTTTGGTCCTCAAGTCAAACAACTTTTTCGTAGGACATAAGTTTGTATTTTCACATCATAATATCTCACAAGTTATGTCCCGCGTACTTAAAGAAAGGCAACTTACACAAATGACTACGCTTTAAGGTTTTTTTTTAGGCATAACTATACTTTTGCTAATTACATTTCGTAGCTACAGTAGATTATATTCACGCGCTACAGTAGATTGTATTCAAAATTTGGCTAAGTCAGATTTCGCTGTATTTAAGTCAGATGTATTCAACTAAGTTGTATTCAAGTCAAATGTATTCAACTCAACTTTATTCATTTGTAGTTACTTTTACACTGTATTCATTTTATTATATTTAAAATCGGTTGAATGCAAAAAAATATCCTTCAAAATACAAGCAAAACATACATAAAGAAACACTGAATTTTACACTAAAAATTTAACGAATACTCTCAAATACTGAATACAATAAATAAAATACAAATACACTCAAATACTGAATACAAGAACTAAAATACACCCCCAAACACTGAATTTTGCACTAAAAATTTAACGAATATACTCAAATACTGAATACAAGAAATAAAATATATCTCTAACACTGGATTGTGCACTATAAATTAACGAATGCACTCAATGTTGAATATAAGAAGTAAAATACACCTCTATCTCAGATACAAGAAAATAAAATATACTTCGATTTACAATACAAGAAAATAATAAGCTCAGCTCTGAGCCGGCACACCAAAAAATGATCAGATCTGGAAAGCACTGGCGGTCGTGACAGTAGCAGATCTGGAGGGATGAGCTGGCGGTGGTCACGATGGAGCTCCGGCGGTGACGGGAGGTATGGTGTCGCTGCTAGCAACTAGACCAGGAGGGATGCGCTGGTGAGGGTCACGACGGAGCTCCGGTGGCGACGGGAGGCATGGCGTCGCTGCTAGCAACCAAATTTGTGGATGCGCCAGCGATGGTCACAACAGAGCTCCGGCGTCGCTGCTGGTAAGGTGAAGAGGAAGCATTGGGTTTCGCCGGAGAAGATGACCGGCCGCAGCTCCGATGGAGAAGAGAGAGCGAAAGAGGGGAGAGGGAGTGGGGTTGAGAGAAAAGATTTATATAATGAAATAAGAGGAGATGGATTTTAAATTAGTTACATTGTGTAATTGATATATAAAATTTATGAGATATAATTAAAATAAAGTATAGCTCATAAATATAATTACCTACTACTGTTTGTCACATCATATAATTTTTCTCTTAAAGGATTTATGACCTGCTAGGTATAAGTTGATAAGGATAAAACTTAAAGATCAGTACATTTGAAAGGAAAAAATTTAAAGATCAGCCTATTCTAAGGACAAACAGTGCAATTTCTCCTTGGGAATGTGCCAAGTTTCTCAGGTACAAGCCTTATCGTGGCCCATGAGTTTCCTGACAACAATGTTCACTTTTCTGCGCAGATTGTCCATCTTTTTGGGTGTCTTCAATTTTTTGTCCCTCAAATTGGGAGTTGATGGTCTTTAATTTTTTTCTTTCGTCTATTATTTTCGACATTTTGGATTTGAATTCCAACTCAGTAAAAAAAAAAAAAAAAAAAAAAACGCTGTAGATTTAATTTTACCATTCAAAACTCTATCTAATCCTCGCTGCAGTGCAATATCGCTTACGAATCTAAACTCTACCTTACAAATTTATTTTTAATTTTTGATTGAGCAGAAATTCAAACACAAAATTAATTTTTTTTAGTGAAGGTAAAAATTAATTTTTTTTAGTGAAGGTAAAAATTAAAGACCACCAATTTAAGGGGCAAAAATTAAAGACCACCCAGCGAAGGCCGATCCTTTCGCATTGATTTGTTGAAAAGAAAAGCCCAACAAACAATAAGGAAAAGGGACTTGGTGGGACCTTTTCGGAAAAAGTTGGCTATTGAAGGGTCTTTTTTGGCTTGAGTTTAAGTTCTGTGCACCGTTAGTGTACATAATATTTACACCATCAGGTAATATTAGGCCTCATTTGTTTGCACTTAATGGAGGTCTGAATCTTAATTATTCAGATTCAACTCATTAAGTGCATTTGTTTTTAAGGTCTGAATCTTAATTATTCAGATTCAACTCATTAAGTGCATTTATTTTGTCTCCTTATAAAACCTCTTAATGGGTCTTAATTGATCTGAATGATTCAGATCTATAACAGAGTCTTAACACTATTCAGACTCATTAAAATATTGCGTGTTATTCACAAAACCACCTCTCATGCCTCTTGCGCTTTTCTTCTCAGCAAAATTTTCACGCCTATCACACTTCTTTCTCAATCAAAATCATTTTTTTTTCTCTTCTCGGCAAAATCCTATGTCTTCCCAGTTCATAATCCATTTTGCACCAAGAAAAGTCAAATATGATTATTCATGTGCAATAAAAGTAGAAGTTGTTTTTTTTAATATATATATATATATATATATATATATATATATATATATATATATATCCACTGTGAGTGTAATTAAACTTCCGTGTTGTGATGGAAACATGTCTATCTTATTTTAGCCGTAAGAAATTTTTCAATTTTGCTACTGGGTAACTTTTTGCTCAATTATGTTATACAAATATTTCTCTCTTCGTTCCATAATAAGTGATGTTTTTAGCTTATACACACCCCTTAAGAAATTACTCACTCCTAAAAAATTATGAGTGTTTTTACTAACATACCCAAATTGCTTAGAAAAAAAAGAAGCTACTTAATGATTCTTGATTGTAAATAAGGGTAAGTTTGAAAGAACAAGATCAGTTTCTTCTTGAAATCCTAAAACACCACTTATTTTGAAACAAAATAAAAAGCCTAAAACACCACTTATTATGGAATGGAGGGAGTAACTCTTTGTTCAATTTACGGGTGATAAGAAACTTATTTTCTAGGTTTGAGGTATTGTTGAGATTAGTACCAGGATAGAAATTTCTGAGTTTGGAGTTTCATGGAAGATGAATGTTTGTTGTTGGTTCCACTTTCTGATAATTTTTCTTATTAAATATTAACTTATCTTCAATTCTTAAAAAAAAAAAAAAATACTATCTTACCTTGTTACAATAGTTTTTTATATTGATATATAAATTTTATTTGCATTCAGATAGTTTAATTATTTTTTTTATCAAATATAAATGTTCAAAATAATTATTTTGTTGATGTTGAAATGAGATTCTTATAATATTTTATTGAATAGTGAATTTCACATGCACATTTAGATGTTGAAAACAATCAGTTTTAATCATTCAGTGTTCAGATTCAAAGATCACATCTTAATATTGTATGTGCATTCAGATTTAGACATCTAGATCTTAATGTACATCTTAGTGTATTCAGATTCAGATGTCTTAATCTTAATGGAAACAAATGAGGCCTTAACCCGGTATAGCAGCTTACCTACTTTTTTCTTATTCTTTTCCTAAATTTAGAGATACAGTTTTTATGTTCCCATCTCTTTCTCTTTCTCATTCGTTCAAAGTTGTCTTCCTCAAATCTCTCACGAGCTTTTTCTTCCAACGTAGGCTCTGAGCATGGATATCATTCAAAGCTTAAGGTTTAAGTTCTTAGATCTGAAATTGTTTTAAAGTTTAATTAGGTACAAGGTTTCAGATTCCTCCGACAATTATATTAAGGTTTATGTCCTTAGATCTGATGCATAGGTTCTTTGATGGAGTTTTTGAACTCTTTTAAATGAGAAAAAATAATCTGAAATTCCTATTAAAAAAAACACCCACGATGATGGAACTATACGAACATATTGACTATTAACGTAAAATGGAACCAAAATTATCCATGTGGACATAAATTACGTTAATGCAAAAGAAATTTCCCAATTACCAGGATGTTTGAGGTATTGAAGAATTAGTTTTCCATGTTTCACAATGTTTGAAGTGTTGAAAAATTAGCTCAGCAATTTTTTCATGATCGAGAAAAGAACTCGAAAAGAACCAATGAAATAGTCCCATGGAAAACGTTAGGATTTAGTGAGTAATTAGGACTCGTTTAATGATTTCAATCCTAAATTGTAGTTATATTAAAAAGGTAATTCTCTTATTACTTAAGCAAATTACTTTAATTACTTTTAGAGTGACCTGATGGTGTAAAATATTGTATGCACTGACAGTGCACAAAACTTAAACTTTTTTGGCTTACATCAGTTACTTCCGTTAGCTTGTGTCAGTGGTCCCTTGGATAAGATTTACGTGCCGCTCATGCACTTTAATTTTCAGTTGTAAATCCGAAAAAAGAAACGAGCACATAACAAGGATGGCGAGTTTAATACGCTGTTGTTTGGGAATTAAGCAACGTGTGAGAAAATGAAACGCTAAGAGCGAGGAAGCTGATGGCGACCCTTGTTCTTTCTAACATTACATAACTTACCTCCTTTTTAAAATTTAAAATAAGACTCCTAATAAATCTTGATTTGTCTTCTATTGTGAACTTAACGACATTGAGTAAAAACTGCATGACGGTAAGTATTTATTCCAGAACTACTATATCCTTTGATTGCTAGAATACAGAAAAGGGAAGGTTTCTAGACTACTTCTAGTAAACTAGTAAATCGCAACTCAAAAACTCATCTAACTCGAAGAGATGAAACAGAGGTCGTGTCCTCTTATTTTTACCAACCTTGTTCGATTTTGAATGCTTGATTCTGTTAAAAGTTTATTGGAAACCATTATTCCAATTCAAAATTCCTCTAAAAAGGTGATAATTAGAGGATATTGAGGGGTGAAGTAGTGTAGGGCTCACATTAAATATGGTGATTTGGCCAATTCTTTTGACTCGTCTCAATAATATTGGAGGCCTAAAGCCAAACTTCAGAAATAGGTCCTAAATTTTTTTAAAAGAAAAATCGTCATATATATTTTTATATACGAAGTCATTAATTACTGTTATCAATGTTTTCTAGCCATTCATTTTCAATTGATAATATAGCTAAACCGCTCAATCTCTTTTGAGACATTGTTGATCTTAGATAAGATTTTATTGGAAAGCTTCGTTCGGCCGACACAACGGTTATATATATAAAGTACATCTTTAAGAAAAAAATGAGGCACCAAAAAAGTTAGAATCCCAAGCAATTGCTTTATTGACCTTATGGTCGAGCCATCCCTGGACCTGACCACTATACGCAGGGTCGGCGGGAGGAAGGGCCAAGGGGGTTCCTGAGTCCGGAACCAAAATGCCCCCAAAAAAATCACTTTGAACCAAAATACCCCAACAACAAAAAAAATGTTAAAAAGTTCCTTTAGCGCTATTTATACGTGGTTAAAAATATAAAAAATATTTTTGCGTTATAGAAAAAAATTCTATATAATACTACGTTATAGAAACTAAAAAAAAAAAAAAAAAATTGGCCAACTTTATTTTTTGCAACACTTAGTGTTTTTTTTTATACTTTGACCAATGATTAGTCGTGTGTCAAGACTCCGAAACGTCAATATTTTATATAGAACTTGATATTTTTTTGCGTACAATAATGTAGGATCAATACATCAAGGATATGTATACGTTCGGATGCATTTTACAGAACTAAGTTTTGTTTGAAAAAATTTTATTTTTTAAGGTTTTTTTCTACTTTAATGGCAGTTTTCAAAAATTGAACAGTGAATGTAATTCCCGTACATTGATTTTTACGTTGAAATTATTTTCGTTGTTGCGTTAATAATGCCAATTTGGGGGAAAATTGAAATTGAATGGGATAAAAGGTTTTTTTAAAAAAGTGTAACGAGCGTTTGTCTATAGGAAAAAATGATTAGCAAAGTTATGATATGACCCTTTGAATGATTAGAATTATATTTATATTCAAAATAAAGTAATCTTGATTAAAAAGAGGACGATTTTTTTTTTTTAATTGTAATTTCAACGGAGCATGAGCATCATGAGGTTGCTTTGACTACGCCACTCTTCATCCGTGGAATGCTTACAACTGCTACCATTGCATGTCGCATGCCACATTCATCCACCACGTCGAAAGAATATTTTGACAATATTTTATTCTAAAAAAAACAGCATCTAAAGCTAAAACTAAAAAAAAATAGGCTAATCTCTTCAAATAAAAATGACGTCTATGTATATAAAATCATTTTATTTTAAAATGACGAAAACGTTTACGTATCATTTTTTAAAAATACTTTTAAATAAACATTTTTGACGTTTCGGAGTCTTGACACAAGATTAATCGTTGGTCAAAGTATGGAAAAACACTAAGCGCTACAAAGAAAAGATTAATTAAAAAAACATTTTTGTTCCTTAAAAAGTGTTATTTTTTAATGCATAACTTTATTTCGAATATGTTGCAAAAAAAAAAAAAATTTAAACGTTCGAGCGCAAAAAAAAAATCCATATATATTCGAAATAAAGTTACTATTTATATTTTTCTAAAAAAAAAACTTTAAGCTAATAAAAAAGTCTTCAAACAAAAATTTTTATATAGAACACTTAAACCTAAAGTTTACAAACAAAACTTACTTCGGGCACCTTTTCCCCTAAAATGACGATCCGAACGTTTACACGTATCCTTTTATCGAGCCTACTCCTTAAAAAAAATATCGGGTTCTATATAAAATAACAGTCTTGACACACGACTTTTTTCAAAGTATGAAAAAAACACTAAGTGTTGCAAAAAATAAAGTTGGCCAATTTTTTTTTTTTTGTTTCTATAAAATTTCGCCTAAATAAATTTTTTATAAGTGACCCAAAACTATACTCTCTCTATGTCATATTACTTGTCCATTTTTTTTTAAAAAAAAGTCAAACTATATAAATTTTGATCAATAAAATATATTTTTTCACCATATTAATATAAGAAGAATTGCAATTTGTAGTATATTTCATATAACTTTTGAATATCTAAATTATAATTTTAAACTATTAGATTAATCTAATTAAATTTAGTTTTCAAAAACTATATTTTTAATCACTTTTTCGGTTGTGTTTAGCTAATTAATTAAAAACAAGATGAGATATGGGACGGAGGGAGTATTAGTTTAATCTGCACTTTAGATTCATAAAAGCAAAGAAGTAGTAAAAGATAAACAAAAAAGTAATTGTGATCCAAAACTATACTATTGATAAACAAAAAAGTCAAACTATATATTGTTAATATATTTTTTGACCACAGAAAAGTATATTTCATATAACTTTTGAATACTAAATTATAATTTTACATTAGTGGCAATTAAATTTGTGGTTGATAACATGAATTTATACGGTACGGTGATTTAGCACTTCAATTCATAAAAGCAAAGAAGTAGTAAAAGATAAACAAAAAAGTACATTGTTAATTACTTTTGATAAACAAAAAAGTATATTGTTAATTACTTTTTGACCACAGAAAAGTTAGCACCATACCAATTACAAGTGGCAACAACTTGTGGTTGATAACCAAAGATAGATGAGTCACAATAGACATTAGACGTGATTTCATAAGTGATTTGTTTAAGTGGATTAGGGTGTGAATCATCAAAAAAATATAAGTGGTGCGTATCACAAAAGAGAACATACGTTACGGGTGCAAAAAGCAACAGATTCGATTAAAATTCATAAAAGATTACCTATTAAGAATAAAAAGGTAATTTGTTTTCTTTTCTGATCATAATGTTCGGTAAAAAAAGATTATTTATGTATTACTTATATTTTTAGCATGAAATGCGGGAGAGTAACAGTTGGAACAATCTAACAGATTCAGCAGTCGCCACGTTAACTCACAAGTATCTGCCAAAAAAAGCATGACAACTTACAAATAAAAGGGAGTAAACTTTTTTGCGTGGCAAATGTCAAGAACAGAGAAAACACGAGAGAAATTGAAGAATGACTATCTCAATTGCTTGATTCCCATACATCAGAATACGTTGGTATTTATATACAAGAGAAATAAGAGAGGAAAGGAAGTAAAATATCCTACACTAAATGTAAATCCTACAAAATATTCTTCATAATATTCTACCACTAATGTTACATAATATTCTACACTAAATGTAGAATATCCTTAATAATATTTCATATATTCATAGTATCTCTTTATATTCACCATATTGAGAATATCTTAATGTAGATATTCTACAATCATTCATTATGCTAACATCCCCCTCCAATTGATGCGGTGGATCAACAAGCATCAATTTGCCTACTAGAAACCGATGACGTTGTCGTGCCATTGATTTTGTAAACACATCAGCTATTTGAAGATCCTTTGGACACATGTGGAAGAGTAATAACTCTTCTATCTACAACTTCTCTGATAAAATGATCACTTCCAATATGCTTGGTTCTTTCGTGATAAAATGGATTGGTTGCAATACGAGTGGCACTTGTGTTGTCGGCATGGAGAGAGTAGAACTATATGAGGAAATCCTATCTCTTCAAGTAAAACGATAAGCCAAATAATCTCGGAACAAGCGTGAGACATTGCTCGATATTTAGCCTCCCATTGAAGATTTTGAAACGCGATCTTCTTCTTGCTCTTCCAAGATATCAAAGAATCTCCGAGAAACATGCACCATCCGATGGCCAGGCGAAATGTCGAACATCCCAATCGTAATCACTAAACGCTTTAATTTGAATAAGAGAGCCACTAGGAAAAAATAATCCACGAGTAGATGTTCGAGAGATATCGAATGATGACGAACAACCACTAAATGTAGATACGCAAGAGTTTGCATAAATTGACCGACTTGTTGAGCTGCGCAAAAGAGATATTAGGCCTAGTAATAGTAAGATAATTTAGGCTCTCAACTAATTGTCGAAACAAAGTTGGATCAGGAATAAGATCTCTTTCATCACGGCGATACTTTACATTCAATTCCAATGGAGTATCAATAGAGGGTGATTCTTGAAGACCGATAAAGCAATCAAATCCCGAGTATACTTGTCTTTGGTTTAAGAAAACACCTAGAGAATTATAATGAACTTCCAACCCCAAGAAATATGTAAGAGTACCAAGATCTTTCATATGAAAAGAATCCTTAAGTTGCTGCTGGAGGCTAGTGATTAATGAAGAATCGATTCTGTGATAATGATGTCATCTCTACATATACCAAAAGAAGAACACAACGTAGATGTTTTCCAAGAAACAAAGATGAGTCATATTTACTTTGTTCAAAAGAGAATTGAAGCAAAGTAGATCGAAACTTGTCAAACCAAGCTACAGGAGCTTGTTTTAATCCATACAAAGATCGCTTCAACTTGCAAACATCGATGTGGGTGATGAAAACAAACTGGTGGAGGTTTCATATAAATATCTTTTTCAAATCACCTTGGAGAAAAGCATTTTTTACGTCCATTTGATGAAGAGGCCGATTCGTGACGCGGCAATGGCAATAATAGTTCGCACCGTAGTTATTTTTGCTCTTTGGTGCAGAAATCTCCTCATAATCCACACCATAATCCTTTTGTTACTAAGGACAACCAAGCGAGCTTTGTACCTATCAAGAGTTCCATCGAATAAGTTTAATTGAATAAACCCATTTACATCAATTGGCCGGGCATTTGAAGGACATGAAACAATGTCCCATGTGTCATTTTCTTTAAGAACAAAAGTTCTTCCTCCATTGCTTTCTGCCAACATTCATGCTTGGAAGCTTGTGAGTAACCAGTTGGAACAGAAATGGTGGATAAAGTAGAGAACCATACCATTTAGGAGCACTTCGCAGTCTAGTAGACCATCGAGTAGGCTCAAGAGAAGTTGGCCTTGAAGAAATCTCGAATCTTTGGTGTGGAGCGGATCTCTGTGGCGGATCGGTTTCGGGAGGAAAAGCGGCCGACGTCGTTCATACACAAATCCAGGTTTGAACCTCTTAGAAGAAGATGACAAATCCTCAAAAGTAGGAAGAATAGGAGAAACAGAAGATGACTCAACATGAGTAGGAAAGAAATACTGATTCTCAAAGAAAACAACATTTCTAAAAATACGAAATTTGTTAGAACTTGGATCATAGCAAATAAACCCTTTCGAGAAGTACTATAACCCATAAAAGCACATTTAGTGAGGTGAGAAGAAAGTTTATTGCGTTGAGAAGGAGTGCGTATGTACAAAACAAACACAACCAAATGTATGAAAATTATGATAGCTAGGATTATGATGATAAAGGCGATAATATGGAGACTCAAGATTTAACACTTTAGATGGCAGCCTATTAATTAAATAGACAGCAGTAGATAAAGCTTCCACCCAGTATTTGGATGGGACAGAGGAGTCAATCAATAAATTACGAGTGACATCTAAGAGATGACGATTTTTACGCTCAAAAACCCCCGTTTGCTGGCGTATATGGGCAAGAGCGTTGTGAGGCAATTCTTTCTCAAGCAAGAAATTATTGAATTCATGAAATATATTCTCTACCAGAATCAGATCTTAATATTTTAATGCATGTAGAAAATTGATTCTCAATGTAAGCCAAAAATGTCTTGAATATGGAAAATACCTCAGAGTTGAAACGTAGAAAATATACCCATGTAAACCGATTATAATCATCTATAAATGTCACAAAGTATTTGAAATGAGCATGAGAAGTAATTGGTGAAATGCCCCAAACATCACTATGAATGACATCAAAACATTTTGTAGCACGACTACCAAATTAGGAAAAGGAAGAATTTTACTTTTGCCTAATTTACAAGTTGAACAATCAAAAGAAGAAGCTGAAAATTGATTTTTATTTCTCAATAAACCAGAATTCGATAAATGAGACAACACAATAGAATTTGGATGTCTCAGACGCTTATGCTAAACCTCAATCTTACTAGCGGTAGAAGTACAAAGCAAAAGATAGAGAACGGAGGAATGGAAAAATGTATAGGGAACAATCTTCCAACTTTAGGCCCCTTCGCGATTACCGTCCGACACACGATCCCGCACAAGACAACCATTACGAGAAAAATTCACATCACAATTATTTTCTACCAATTGTCCAACTGAAATAAGACTAGTTGAGAGTTTTGGTGAAACAAAAACATTCTTGAAAGTTGGAGTAATGTCCCCAACCTTGGTAATGGGTAAATTACTACCATTGGCAACCTGAATCTGTGATGGACCGTGATACTTATGAACATTTTTTAGTATCTTTGTTGAGTTGGTCATATGATTGGAAGCACCAGAATCAACAAGCCAAAGATTAGATGCAGCATCATTACCTTGTAATACCAAAGCCGTAAAGGCTGACACGATCATTTGTTGGACCATTTCAGGAGTAAGAATTTGTTCTACAGAAGATGAGTTATCAGTAGTGGAACCATTTACCTCAGCTTGAAAAGCATTGACCCTATGATTTTGAGGGCGTGTGGGACACTCTTTGATAATATGTCCATGTTGTTTATAATAGTTACAAAACTTCTTGCCACAATTGCTAGCAATATGACCATGTGCTTGCTTTATAGCATTGAGTTCTAGTCATATCCACCGCCTTTCCTTTTCCTTGAGAAAGCCAAATGCAACGGTGACATCATTTGCTTGAAAGCATTTTTTGTGACAAGGCGTTGCTCTTCACGGAGTAATTCCTAAAACAAACATCAAAGAGGAGATGGGTCACGATTCATCAAGTTAGAGGGAACACTCTCAAAATCGTATCGCAATTTCATCAAAAATTGGTCTCGCTTGCTTTTTGCTCATGGCTTGAATTATAGAGAGATTGACGGTACTTTAGCATAAACAATATCGGTAAATTTAGCCCATAAATTTTGGAAATCGGAATAATAATCTCGAGAGAGACCTCTCGAGAATAATTAGCAATTTCGTACTCTAGTCGAAATCTTCTAAGCTATTGTCTTGATTGTAAACCTTTTGCAAATAATCCCACATGGCCTTTGCAATGTATGCGGCACTTCGAGATTATGAACAATAAGAGGGTCAATTGACCCAAATCCATGTCATCACCCAAGCATCCTTGACCTTCCACCGACCTAACTTTGTAAGATCAGTAGGAAGCAGGATCACTTCCATCTATATGGCCCCATAATTCTTTTCCCGTGACAAAAAGTTGAAATTCGAAATTCCCAATAATTTTTTCCAGTGAAACGAACACTGAAAGACTCAAATTGATGTGAAGTCATGTTTCTGAATAGAGAAAATCAAAAACACAATGACACGAAAAAAATAGCTAGAATAACCAAAACCAAAACCAAAAGCCCTAGATTCTTAGGACTGCTTGTTGACGAACAGTCAAGAGAACTAAACTTTCAAAAAAAAAAAAAAAAAAAAAGAAGGCTCTAATACCATGTCAAGAACAGAGAAAACACTAGAGAAATTGAAGAATGACTATCTTAATTTCTTGATTCCCATACATCAGAATACATTGGTATTTATATACAAGAGAAATAAGAGAGGAAAGGAAGTAAAATATCCTACACTAAATGTAAATCCTACAAAATATTCTTCATAATATTCTACCACTAATATTACATAATATTCTACACTAAATGTAGATTATCCTTAATAATATTTCATATATTCATAGTATCTCTTCATATTCACCATATTGAGAATATCTTAATGTAGATATTCTACAATCTGTACATTATGCTAACAACAAACACTTAGATAGAGACACTTGATTCTCTTTTATGCATGCTTAAAATATCCTTTTTCCATGCCACTTGGCCATTTGCTTCTTCACTACCACACGTATTTTCTCCCTTTTTCTTTCTAATTTGCTCCGCTCATCTTAAAACAATTCTTAGAATTTGAATATTAGCAACAAAAAGAAAGAGTAAATTTGATTGTTGTTTTATTAATTTTAATAAAATAAACTTCAGACACCTAAAATCCAGATAAGAAATATGATAAATCAAAGGGTTATAGTAAATAATTAAAGAAACATTTTAAGCCATAGACACAACACTCTGCTATTGTGCTTGATTCCAGTCAAGTGCCTCTCTTTGATCAATGATAGAAATTTTTTTATAACAAAAAAATTGGCATGTTTTCCTTCCGTTCTTGGGTGAGTCCTCCTAGCAAAAGTCAATAGACAACTCTGTCCACCCCAGGCAACATTGTCGTTCCAAGAAAAATAGCTTCCGTTCGAATTATAAATAATACTCTCAACGAAACAGGCAAAACACTGCCTATTAAAGTTGCGAGGTGGACTCTAGACACTTCTAACCTGAAGATTCTCACGTACCATACTGATTTTTCTTTCTGCTACTTATAAACTTCTTCGGATATGGAGACCTCATTCTTTCTGAAATACGTCGATTAATCACATGCTCTGAATGCAGAAAAATTGGTTCGATTCCCGAGACATCTTGGATAGTGTTGCAAAACAATATCAAGTCCTAAAAAACGGTAGACCAGCATGGTGGTTTGAAAACTATTTTACAAGGCAATAATTTTACAGAGACGCTGGACTAAGTGCCTGCTAAGTCGTCAATGAAGAGGAAAGTACCAAATCTGACAATCAAGAAGTGTTGATGGTTGTCAATGTTGGACTGAAGAATGGGAGAACATCTAAATGTAACTCGACCACTGAAATAACACCCAATCAGATGAGGTAACTCAACCACTGAAATAACGTACCCAATCAGATGAGGTAGTCGTATTGATCTCATGAAATTCTTACTCAATGTTTCATCTCATACTAGTTTTTTCTGATAGCTAGAACCACTTAGATAAGAAATAATGGTCCATACATATTCAATTGATGAGAACTTCGGATCAGATATCAGAAGAGGTAAAGTTTTATGGTATTTTTTAAATACAGGCTTGTTAATATATTGGTCAAATGAAGGTTGGCAACAGTCATGTTGGTTGGGCATTCTACTTTCTTTAGAAGTTGCATTGAAGAGGAAGATGTTAATCCATGGAAAAATCCTTTAAAATTGGAGGTTGGAAATGTCAACAACAAGCATTGTATGTGGTAGTTATTGCCGGAAGAAGAACATAACAATTTTCTGTTTAATGTTTAATTTATTCACTTTATGTGGTTTCTCCATAGATTAAGAGCATGCTTGATCCCTGTGACTGTGAGAATGAAAATGACCATAACCAAGATCATAGTGAGAGCTCGAGAAGAGATCCTTTCCAGGGAGATGACAGTGAGGTAAATATTATTTACTCATGCACTCCTTTTAATTCCACCCTTTTATATGTGTTTTTGATGAAGCATATAAGACCTAAAATTGATGATACTTTTCCTTCATTGTTCTTATTTTGGTTTAAGCAGTATTACAACTTTTTTTTTGCAACGAATATAAAAGTTTTACAAAGAGATGTTGATGTCCATATGACTCATTTGTAGAAGAATTAAATCAGTGCTTAGTCTAGTCAACCCTTGCCAGAGAATGATGCTTTGACTTAATGTGTCATATATGATGCAAAGATATTGAAAGAACTGTTTAAATTTTTATGAGTTGATAACAGTTTGATTGTTTTTTTTGCTTCTACTTTTGTAGTTTTGTGATATTTTTTTTCTTACCTACGTTCTTGATGCCCTTTGAGAGCCTGCAACAGTATAAAAAATCAATCTTGCTATGCAGATGGCAGAATCTTCGAAGGGAGAATCAAAAGATAAAGAGTCTGGCAACAACAACGAACCACACCAAAAAGCATTAATGCTGAAAAAATCACCCAAGTCACGTAGGCTTGTTTTTCTGATACAAAATTAGAAGTGATTTCTATAGCACAATAGAGCCACCATCGGCAGAACTGCCATCGGGAGAGCCTCACAACCATGTGTACCTAAAACTCGCATAAGGGGTTCATGACTATTTTTTAAAGATCTACAAAGAGTTAAGTGTTCTTCGTAATCTACCCTCCATCAAGTCACGTTCAATAGATTTATGGTCCAAGTATCTAATTTTACTCCACTAAATCATTCTTTAAGATACTTCAATAGGTTTCACCAAAAAGGGTGATTGACATATTTCTTGATCGTAGAATAATAAGCATTAATTTTTGGAGGAAAATTAGATGAGATTCTGAAAGTAAAGAAGAAAAGAGAGATTCCTCTAGGAACGAAGAGATTAACCAAATTAAAGTGGGCATTCAATCTCACAAGAAACTTTGAGGTGGTACATGCAACATACTCTTTTAATACAAGACAAGTACAGAGAATTGAGAAAAGGACAGATGAGATGCCTTCAAAATGGATGTGGAGATGCTGAAGGGTTTATAGTAAAATAATTAAAGAAACATTTTAAAAAATATAGTTGTAAAACTGTTCAACTCTTGAAATATTAGTTATCGTGATTCTTTTTGGAGGAATGTATACTTCTTTTGACATTTAAAAGCAGATTATCAGATCTTTATATATTTAACTTTGTTTTTGACGGGTTGGAATTGTTGCATATTAGTAGGAGTAGGGTCATTTGCACTTGTATCCTATTTTTGTGCTGGTCTTTAATTTTTTATCCTCAAGGTCAACAATTTTTTCACGGGACATGTTTTATATTTTCACATCATAATATCTCACAAGTTATGTCCTGCGCACTTAAAGAACTTATGACCCGCTTGATTGATAAGAAAAAAAATTAAAGATCGGCACATTTGAAGGGCAAACATTAAAGATCATCCTACTTGAAAGACAAATTGTGCAATTTAGGCATAGCAATAATTTTTTTTGTGCGGATTTCTCTTCTTTTGGGGTGGTCTTTAATTTTTGCCCCTCAAATTGGTGTCTTTAATTTTTTCCCTTCGCCTAATACCCCGAGTTATTTGTTCGACCCCGATAAAAAAAAAAAAAAAATGTGAGAGATTTGGATCGCAAGACAGAATTTTGCTTTCAAAACTCTGCCTTAAGGTAGAGTTTGAAGTAGGCAAAACTCCGCCTTGCGATTTTTTTTAATTTTTTATTGAGCGAAAGTTCAAACTCGAAATCAAATTTTTTTCTAGCGAAGTGCCAAAATTAAAGACCACCCCTGCTAACGACAATCATGCAAATTGCGCGTAGGAATATGCCAAGTTTCTGAGGTACAAACCTTACCATGGCCCATGGTTTTCTTGACAACATTGTTTACATTAATTCGTTGAAAGAAAAGCCAAAAAAACAATAAGGGAAAAGGACTTGACGGGACCCTTTCGACGAAAGTTGGTTAGTGATGGGTCTTTTTTCTGGTCTTACATCAATTACTTCCTGAGCTCGAGTCCGTGGTCCCTTCTGTGGATTAGATTTGGGCAATTTGCACGATTGTCCCAATTACGGGTTAGTCTTTAATTTTTGTCACTCAAATTGCTGGTTCTTAATTTTTGCTTTTCGCCGAAAATATCTCAAGTTATGAATTCGAACTCCGTTTCAGTCGAAAAAAACCGCAAAACAATGTTTCGTAGCAAAATTAGGCGTATTGGAGCAAAAGTTAAACCTCAGAATTCCAAATACAGTAAAAAAAAATCTTGTCCCTTTATAAGACTTTTCACGAAGCCTTGCCTTGCGATTTTTTTTTTGACTGAGCGGTGGTTCGAATCCAGAATCTCGGATATTGTCAATCACTTTTTTAAGCGAAGAGCAAAAATTAACGACCAACAATTTTAGGGGAAAAATTAAAGACCAGTCCATTTGAAGGACAATCAGTGTAAAGAAATGATTAGATTTACGTAGTATTCATGCACTTTAATTTTCAGTTGTTATTATGAAAAAGAAACGAGTACACAACAAGGATGGCGAGTTTAATACGTTGTTGCCTGGGAATTAAGCAAGGGGTGTGAAAATGATTAAAAAATAATCAGAACTTCGGAATTCAGCCAAACGCTAAGAAGGAGAAATCTGATGGCGACCCTAATGCCTCCTAACATTACATTAGTATGACTTCTTTTTTATTGTTTTATTTAGTTAAAATAAGACTTAAGATCTTAATTTGTCTTATATGGTTACTTAATTATATTGGTGTCAACATTCTATGATGGTAAATTTTTTATGTTGTATAATGAAAAAACTCTCATATCGGTGGTTAATGAGATAGGTGGGCTAACATACAGTAATCTTATCCCCGTAGTTATTTTTGGTGTTAAGTTGTGCCCATGATCCATTTTTTTTACATGGTATTAGCAGGACCCATCTCATTCGATGTTGAGCCCCCAAATTAAATTGCTTACACATCAGATGTACAGTCCTGAGCGTGAGGTGGGGTGTTGAAACATGAAAAAAATCTCACATTGATGGTTAATGAAATGAGTAACCTCCTTATATGAACTTGGGCAAACCTCCCCTCACGAGCTAGCTTTTGGAGTTAAGTTAAGCCTATGATTCATTTCTTTACCTTTTACTCTAGAAGTACTATCCGTCGATTGCTAGAATACAAAAAAAGGGAGAGACTTCTAGCCTCCTAGTAATTCATTACTCAATACTCATCTAACGCGAAGAGAGGACACGGAGCTCGTGTCCTCTTATTTTACCAATCTCGTTCAATTAATGTTGAATTGATTCTATTTGGCCAATTCTTTTGACCTGATCACTATACGGAAGTGCATGCTTTTGAACCAAGAAAGGAACACTTGTTGATTGCAATTTCAATGGACCATGAGCTCATGAGGTTGCTTTGACTAGGATACACTTCATCCGTGGGCTGCTTTCAATTGCTAGCAATGCACGTCGAAAGAATATTTTGACAATATTTTATTCTGGCAAAACAGCACAAGCACGATTAAATCTGGTAAGTGACCCAAAACTATATATTAGTTTAATCTGCACTTCAGATTCTTATAAGCAAAGAAGTAAAAGATAAACAGAAAAGTATATTGTTAATTACTTTTTGACCACAGAAAAGTTAGCACCATACTAACTACAAGGTGACAACAACTTGTGGTTGATAACATGAATTTATATGCGGTACGCTGTTTTAGCACTTCAATTCAGTCAAAGGAAAATTAAAAGGGAACGATATACAGAGAATTCCCTGTAAGGTAAGTGGATTTCCACAGATAGATGAGTCACAATAGACATTAGATGGTAGAGATTAAACTTCACAAAGCTCACCTATTGAGAACAAAAAAAATGATTTTTTTTTTCCTAACGATGATTTGTTCGGCGGAAAAAGGATTAGTTATTACTTATATTTCTTGGCATGAAATGTGGGAGAGTAACTGTTGGAAAAATCTAACAGATTCAGCATTAGCCACGTTAACTCACAAGCATGCACTAATTTTTTGTTTATTTCTCTTTAGTGGAACCTTTGACACTTTAGGAGTCTGCTATATCATCTTCTTCTAATAGTTTTATTTTACTCTTTTGACACTGGTTGTGGGTCACCAACTAACCAGTGCACTAACGCCCCTCATTCTCAGGAACAAAAAAACGACCTAAACCCTTTTAATTCATTACACTTGTTACACATGTACATTATCTTGCTATTAAGTATGGCAAAAAATAAATGTTGGTTAACAAACTTGGAGCAAATAAGATTCCCTTACTGGAGCATGAGCATCCATTTGAATCTATCACGAGGATATTTTTGTAGTAGCTGTTTAGGTTCTACTATTTTGACAAATATTTACAATATCCTTTTAGAATAGAATAATATAGAGTAATAGTATGATGTAATGGATTCATGTTAATGCAAAGTACTAGAGACCCATCACTCGATAAGGCGTCTAAGAGGTCGTTCAAAATCCATGCTTAAGTAGTAAGTACTCTTGAAGCAGAATTGGTTTAAGGTTTATGAGAAAATAATATTCGTCATGAATTTAAAATTAAATATTCATGATCTGCATCTCGTACCACAATAGGTACTTCATTCCAAAAAGAATGACATTATTTGGTTAATAATCATGTAAAAATATGATACCTTTCAAAATTTGAAAATAATTTTATTGAACATCTCATTTTACCTTAAATGACAAATTTATATTTTTCATACGATATCTCTGCCTTTTAAAACTCTCTTCAAGAGTTGGTTTATTTATGTCTCCTCCACAAATCAAATTAAGTTAACACCTTGCTGAAGTATAACTTTTGATTCTTTCCGAATCCTTTCTCTTATATTTAGGCCTCCGGTTAAAAAAAAAATGAAATTGTATGGAGTAATATAAAAAAGGGAAAAGGGTCAAATATACCCCTCTACTTTAGTTTATTAGTTAAATATACCCTCCGTTAGCCAAAGTTGATAAATATACCCCTCCCGTTAAGAAAGTATTTATTTATACTCTTCAGTTAACATAAATCCCCAATTCCACCTTAAATTACCCAATTTCACTAAAAAAAAAAAAAAAAAAACATACCCGATCCGACCCGACCGACAAAAATATTTTTTTCACCCAAATATACCCCTGTACGACCTTAACACTCAGTCCATATTAAACATTAGGGTTGGCTGAAGTTTTCCCTTCCATTATTTTCTTTCCCTCTCTTCAAGTTTTCTCTTCCATTTTTTCCAAACGAACCATCAATGTGTTAGGAGGGAGAGCATGTAAGTTCTCCTCCATATATCAATTATAGTAATTTGCATGAGATAAAAGTACAAGCAGTAAGCAGGTGCAACAAATTGATAACAATATGCAGTTTAACAACCAAGCAGCACGTAGCTTTTTCCATTTCCATGCTAATTAATATGACATTTTCAATCTAGCCATTGCATCATTGTAAAGCTAAGCTTGAATAATTTCAATGCAACTAACAGAGGATAGAGGTCACCAATACTTGAAGACGTAAATCAATGCAGCAGAACTATGTCAAAAAATTACCAAAACCAGCAAGCCAAAACTAAACCAAAATATGAACCAAAACTGGACAAACACACTCCATAACTGGACAGAACCAGCACCACTAAACAATTTTTCACAACCAAAAGTGATGGAAGGAAAAAATGGAAGAGAAAACTTGAAGAGAGGGAAAGAAAATAATGGAAGGGAAAACTTCAGCCAACCCTAATGTTTAATGTGGACTGAGTGTTAAGGTCGTACAAGGGTATATTTGGGTGAAAGAAATATTTTTGCGGGTCGGGTCGAGTCGGATATGATTTTTTTAAATAAAATTAGGTAATTTAAGGTGGAATTGGGAATTTATGTTAACTGAAGGGTATAGATAAATACTTTCTTAACTATGATATTTATCAACTTTGGATTAACTAAAAGATATTTAATTAATAAACTAAAGTAGAAGGATATATTTGACCTTTTTCCCTATAAAAAAAGAAAAAAGAAAAAGCAGCAGTTGAACTGTAGAGGGAATGCGCGGAGTTGCAGAGGCACACACGATGGAAGTTAAAATGAATAGCACTCCTCTTGTCCATTTTATCGTGGCACACGCTGATTTTTAGTTTGTTTTTTGTAAAAATGTCTATCTTTTTATACTTAAAAATAGTATAATTTTATGTATTAGTATATTTATTTTTAAAAAAATTTAATGCTCAGCGTTATATGAATTAGGACAAAAGAGTAGCAAAATTAGAAGTCTCTAAAGGAGGTCCACATGCCACCTTCTGACTTCCAGTCTCTTACCTGGTCCTGCAAACGTAAAGTTATAACTCAAGACTCCCTCAGTTCGATTTACGTGGCTTAATTGGAATTTTGAATATCAATCAAGTTTTTTTAAATGAAAATTTTATATTGTATTTTTTAATTAAGTTATTAATTATTGTAATTTATAATACTTTTTATGTAATTTCTAAATGTAACAATTTTATTTTAAAAATTTTAAACTTCTACACAGTTAAAATTTAAAAATTTGAATATCAAAATTCCAACTAACCACGTAAATTGAGACAGAGACAGTAACTACTTACTTCCTTCATCTCAATTTATGTGACAGTTTTTACTTCTCGATATTCAAAGTACATGAACTTTGATCAATATTTTAAGATATATTTTTTTCACCAAATTGATTTGGGAAAAATTTATAATTTTTTATATAATTTTTAAATATATAAATTTCAATCTTAAAATATTAAATTAATTTAATTTAATTTAATTTTAAAATTTGATTAAATTGACTATTAAAAAGTGAAAAGTGTCCAGTAAATTAGGAAAGAGGATGAATAGGAATCCTACCCCCTCCCCCGGTTTTTGTGCAGGAGCAAGGCTTTGACAACAAATAGCCCATATAGGCTCAGGTTGTGGTTTGGCAGATCTATTCTTTTCTCTTACGTCTCTCCTATTTAAAGCTACCCCGTCCATGCTTTCTTCACACGCTCCCCCTCTAATTTCATTAACCACCAAATTTACCTCATTTTCTGCCACGCCTCATTACATCATGATTTTCCCCAGCAACTACTACTTCTTCCATCTCTTTATCTCATATAATCTCCACATTTAACGCGAATAAATACATAACTGAAAACCGTGCGTGGTTTTTCTTCCCATATTAGTGATTGAATT
Source organism: Lycium ferocissimum (assembly GCF_029784015.1). Lineage (NCBI taxonomy): Eukaryota > Viridiplantae > Streptophyta > Magnoliopsida > Solanales > Solanaceae > Lycium > Lycium ferocissimum. The sequence continues at coordinate 64,335,763 of NC_081343.1, forward strand.
TCTTTCTCACATATCTGGAATCTTCCCGTACATTTTGCATCGGTAAGCGTGAAGAGTGTGACAGAGTTCTCTCTGCCCTTCATTCTTTTATTATTGGTTGACAAGTCAGTTTCCAGTAATCTCAATCACATCCAACCCACTTCTTCTATTGAAATAAATCACCATTATTACTACTACTACTACCACGAAGAAAATAATTTTTTGTGCATTTTGATATAGCTTGCACTTTGCTTTATCAATGGGGAATTGCCAAGCGGCAGAAGCAGCAACAGTAGTGATTCAACATCCAGGCAACAAAGTACAGAGATTTTACTGGTCTGTAAGTGCACATGAAGTTATGAGTTCAAATCCTGGCCATTACGTGGCCCTTGTTATCTCTTCTCCAACTGAGAGAACACACAATGGTTCGCCCGTGAGACAACTCAAGCTTCTCCGACCGGGCGATACTTTGCTTCTTGGACAAGTTTACCGACTCATCAGTTTTGAAGGTAAAATAATAGTCCTTGTGTCTCAATTTATGTGATACTTTCAAGAGTATTTTTTTATTTTGACCGTGAATTTGAATATACAAATTTTAACTTTAGTATTACGTAAAAATTAATATAAGTCACAATAATTAATAATTTAAAATATTTAAAGGACATATAAATAAATTGCGGACAGAGATTTTTTTTGTTTGAGTCTTGAAATCCGAACTTTATTACATAAATTGGGACAAGGGAGCATATAGTGTGTGACTATGTTTTTCTTTCAAAGAGTAATATTCTTTTCTCAATTTTTTCCTTAATCATTAATTGATCATTTTTTTTCTCAGATGTACTGAAAGAGTTTGCTGCAAAGAAGTGTGTGAAACTTGGCAAGTTAATAAGGGAAAGTGGAGGCCTTGTTCTTGATTCAAAGAAAATCTCAACAAATGCTCCATCAGTGAACGCCAAGCCCAGATTAATGAATGGAATCCCATCTAAGGTAATTAAATTTTTGCAATTAGGACTATTTTGATTTTGATGTGTTTAAGTCACTTTCAACCTTTTAAATATACCCAACGACCAACTGAATACAAACTTAATTACTGTTTGGTTTTACTCTTCTTATATGCATTCATTTATTAAAATGATACTATAAGATTTTGTTATTTAAAGTCTGGAATGTTGAGTAAAAAATTGGGTTGCAATTTAGGATTCTATTGTATTTGATCTAAGTAGATTTTGGTGATGCAAAGTAAGATTTTGATTACTTCCTTCAGTTGTCGTATACAGTCAATAAAGCATCTTTCCCATACGTAAAGTTGAGTTCATTAAAAGAAAAGCTTATAACTTGATAAATACGTAATAAAACAGAGACATCTTTTGTACTACCTTGGATGGTGATATTGGGCCTGCTTTCAAGTGTGTCTATTTTCCCTATGAAGTATGCCAAGTGAGATTATTATTGCACCTACGAGGCCATGATTATCTGAGATTTGATAGGAATTGGCATATTTGGTTGTTAGAATTATTTGCCTAACTACATTATTTTACATATCCCTTAAATAATTGCCTCTATAAATAAACAGGGGATAAAATTTGTTAGGTAACCATCCTAAAAATGGTTGCCTACTTATTTCTGCTAGTCAATTATTTTTAATATATACCGTCACATTGAGGTTGTTAGAGGTGCATTTTAATGCACGATTTTGAAAGTTGGTTAATTGAACTTTTTTAAGGAATATGTATTCTATCAATTTAGGCAGATGAACCTAGCTATCTTTTCTATGCAATAATTAAGCTAGCTCAACTGAAGTAACATATATATTAGTGGGACAACACTAGGGTAGGCAAAGATCAAAATTAGGTTACGATACAATTATAGAGGAGAAAGGCTGGCTAGAATTATGTTTCTTTTCATTTTTTGCTTACTTGGTTTTGTTAACTGAATAATGGAAACCATGTGCTTTTCCTTGGTTATTATGGAAAGGTATAGTGGAATCTCTATAAGAAGCCATTAATAGGTGTATAGTGAGAATATCTCTCTTGATCATAATAATTATATGTTTTTAAGTCCACTTCCCAATTTTGCGGGCTTTACCTCTGTCGATCATAAAGGGAATCACATGGGCATTTTATATTCATTTTGGGAGTTGGAAGAGAAATTAAAGAATTAAACAAGAGTTTACCAGAATATCAAGTTGTTGTTAAGAGTATATAATATTGTCTACGCTGATTCATTGTCAGTATAAATTTTTAAAAAGTAACGAAGAGGCACTGAATCTGATTTCTCCATTTCCAAGAGTTTTAGTTCCAGAGTGCCAATCAGAAACTGTCGTTAGTGGCGTGGCCTCTGGTTTTAACGAAACGATGATTACTTAAATAAATAATGAAAATTAACAATATAAAAAGTACAAAAGCCAACTTCTCGATTAATTTTCATGCAGTTAATATATTTCTCGAGTTTGGTCTAGTTTTTTGATGTATCAACAGACAGAGTATGATTTTTATTTAATTTCAAACTGTTTTGACTTTCTAATATTTCATGAATTTTCTACTTTGCAAGCTTAAAGGAATATCGTGATAAAAATGTACTTATATTATGTCATGGTATGACTAGATCATTTGATAAAGTAAATGTAATGGGGCGCCTGACAAAATCGTGACGAGATATATTCTGTTCAAAGCATAATGACTAACTGGTCATGGTTAAATAGCGGTCTGAAAAATGCAGTCTCATCCAAATAGAGTGGCTTTTTATTGTTGGTCAGGGGCGGGTCCACAATACTATGTGAGGGTTCCCGAGAACCCATAACCTTTGCTCGGATCTTATATTTACACTGTAAAAGCCAGTGAAAATATAAAAATTTTGAGCTAGGAACCAGTACAAAAACTTGATGTTGGTTCCCCGTGAGAAAGTAAGCAGTGAAATCTTGATTACCCCATTGACTAGGGATCGATTCCCTTTATTTACATTTTATATAATATACCTGTTTATACTTTTTTCTTCTAAAAATGCCATAGTAAGTCAAACTAAAAAGAGTTCTCTGTAATACAATTTCTCCTTCATTCTTTTGCCTCATTTTTCTTCTTTTTGTTTTCTTATATTGTAATATAATTTCTCAAAAAAATTGGTTATTATTATTACTAGTTTGAAATTGTTGGGAACCATAAGTTTCAAATTCTGGATCCGCCTTTGTTGTTGGTCTTTCTGCAAGCAAGCATCTTTAGCTCAAAATTCATGCATCTTTTGTGCACTTTTTTGCAGATGGAGCATCATGAAACTTATCAACAAGGAAGCAGCAGTAGCAGTGGCCAGAGAAGTGTGGGAAGACATAATGGTGGTGGGCAATGGAAACCAGCCTTACAGAGTATTGCAGAGATTGGAACTTGAACTCAACCACTACTCCCATCTCAATGCACACTTTCTACTAGCTAGGCTAAGCCTTTTCCAAAATAAGAAAAGATAGCAACTCAATTGTCCCTACTTTAGTTTAGAAAATTACCCAGCCCAGCCACTTAATTAGTACAATGTGGAGTACTTGATGTTTGACGGACTGATCACTCTAAAGAATTGCCTGTACGTAGCTGCTTATTTTCAAGTTTGACATAAGTAAACCATTACTCGGGCATCATCATATATTGTGGTCTTAGCTAGGGTACTGTCATTTGTTTCTATTCGCAAAATCCTTGTAAAATTACTGCAAAGGGATTGACTAGTTGGGGAACTTCCACAGTGAGGATTATGAACGTGTTCTGGTTGATTCAGGTTCTTATAAATTGTTCAAATATTTACGGGCTGCCAAAAATCTTGTTACTTCAATTATCTAACTTGAGCTGCTAGCTGGAGGATGCTTCAGAGTTCAGACTTTAGCCTGGCAAAGTAACTATCCACTCTGTGCAATTTCTTTTAGTTTCCTAATCTCTGTATCTTTTGTTTCCTGGAAAAATTATACTAGTGCTTTTAAATAATTCATCCTTTTAAGGATCAAAACATCTACCGAAATCCACCTGTAATCTGTAATATTCAAAATATTAGTAGTAATATAAATTGGGTTCTTTATGTTTCAGTACTGCGTAACACACAGTTGTAACTTCTGTTTTATTCCTTAATACCACACAAGATGCGATCACAAACTATAAAAGTAAAAAAAAAAAAAATTGATTGCTAGCAACAAATGGTATCGAGCACATGTGCTAACAAGCAACTTGACTGATTTGTATTAACAAAGGGAAGTGTAATCTAGCAGTAATTTTTACACTGATGTAATCATGTAAAGCAGAGAGTAGTAGATTTGTAAGAATAGAAGAAACCGCACAAATTGGGATGCATATCTGGTGCTTTGCCTCTTGAGATAAATTAATAATCAATGAAGAGGATTATGCAATCTTACCACCACAAGTGAATGGGTTGGATTTCACTCCAGTTGCTCTAGTATATCCAGTTGCTTCTACCTCTTCATCTTTGATACGTGTTAGTTATTACATCAACGGACCAAATAATCTTGAAAATCACTTCATTCTATTCTGTTTCAGCTCTAGAGATCTTTCTTTTTCCAACCTAGAGATCTTTTAATACTATCTAAAAATTACGGGATCAACTTTCAGATTCTTACTACTATTAAATCCATTACACTAGTTTTATCGGTCCAATATTATTTTTATGTTAAAAACAAGTACTAATACTTTTTATAGATATTTGAATTTCGTGTTGAAAATGTTGGAATCAATTAAATTCATTAACTAAATGCTACATTCTCTAATCCTTATGGCTACTCCCTCCGGTTCAACAAGAGTTTCTGCTTAGCCTTTTACACACCCCTTAAAAAAAATATTAATTCCTAAAAAAAAGTAATTTGACTAAAGTATTTCTAATTAAATAAGTATTAAGATTTGATCACTTAGCACTTAATAAACGCAAACCTGAAAAAAACAAGTTTTGTATTTTTTTCTAATTTAATAAGTGGACAATCTTTTTGAACCGGAAGTAGTATAAACCCCTGTTGTCTTCTCCGTTGGGTTTCATTTCTAATTGTTTGATTATTGTGTTAAATTTCTAGCAGTATGAAGTGACAACCAGCCTAATGCATAGGTGCTACATTCGTGGAGGTAACTCCCGTTCTCTCGCTCCCTCTTCCAATCTGTTTTTACTTCTGCAGTTGCTTACCAATGTCTTAACTTCAAATACTAGTATTCTAATTTATTCTTCTGTTTTTAAATAATTGAATGTGGGGGTGGGTAGAGCTGGTTCTAACTGCAATATCTAAAAAAATGTTTTACGTGTTTAATTCTGTTAGACCGCGTTTTGTTTCTTGAAATATAAGTCCATTCTTTGATATCTCTTCTCTACAAATTAAAGAAAATAAGGTAATTGATTCAAATAATTGAAAGATTGGATGTTTACATGGAGTTCTGAAGTTGGTTTTGTCACCGGAGATGTTAAGTTCTCAAGAGGTTATTAGTGAGCTTTTTGGAAAAGATTGAGAATGTTGAAGTATTCTATGACCTATCAATCTGCAAACAAATAGGAGAGGTGAACAATTGAATTTCAGAGTCTTTTGAGGTACTTATGAAACCATATTTCACTAGGGGTGGTGGCACTATCTCAAGGTGAACCTGCTTAAAGTACCTTCTCATTGAAACCATATATACCAATTCTGGCTTTTATAGCAACACTTTCATTATTGTGGCGAAGCACTTCCATAATAATAGGATTTAGTGTAGTGGAAACAAGTTAACTTTGAAGTTTATAGGTATAGAAGCAAAATAGAGATCTCGTTGGTAGGCCCTTAGTCCATTCCCGAAGATCCTTTCCTGGTCAATCGCTTGGGGTTTTGGACCATTGCTCTATTTTTAAGATAGAAGATGCTTTGACCTCAGAATTTTAGCATTTTCTATCACTTTCTAAAGCATTTTTTTGCTGTCTTAATGTATTTCACTAGGATTGGATTTAGCAATTACATATACGAAGCTGTTATTTTGGGAAGTTTAGCTTTAATTTCATAAGAACTATGTATTTAGAGCTATCCAGTCCTCTTGATTTGGCAATAGAAGGTTCGACAGTTTCCATTTTCTATTAGAGACCTCAGTTTTGCTCTTGACATTTGATTGTATTACTGATTTTCCAGCTTGTGTACCTCATGAGAGTATTGTAAGTTCCCTGCCAACTTTCACAAATCAGCTAAACTACAAATTCTTGTTGCGTTTGGATCGAGTACTCTTTTGAGCTTCTTTTGGCAATATCGCTGCATTATTTCGGCTTCAATATTTTCAAGGTTAGATAGTTTTATGTCCATCAGTTCCACTAACTTGAGTATTTGTCTTCCTTCGGTTGAATAAAATTTTTCATTTCAAGTAAATGGTGTTAAAAGTTATTTTGACCTTTATAAAATATTTTGTATTCTAGTTTGATTGTTCAATTCATGTTAGAGCAATCTTTTGATCTACGTTTGCAACCATCATTGAAATATAGTTAGCATCGAACAGCAGTTAAATCTCCATAGCTGGTCATAGTTGATAAAGAAAGTGAGACGGCGTGTTTTTATTCCCCCAGTTCTAGTACATGTGATTAAAATGTAAATGCCTTTTGTACTAGCAATGGTACCATTGCCTTGTACACAAAGAATTTTCCAAAAACTACTTAAACATTAATTTTCGTATAGAAAACTTATCATCTTATTGATATTAGATTTGGCGGATTCAGTAGGCAGACTGGCAAAGGGGCGTTTCTCTTCGGGCTATTATGATTATTAGGAAATGTGAATACTTAGGTGTATTAGTGGGGTTGCTTTAATTTTGTCACAGTCAATAACAGTGTCAAATAATAGAGAGAAAAAAAAGAATAGAAGAAACTTTATTTCATGTGCATACTTATGCATCAATCATCAGTCTTAGGATTTGGAAATATAAGGTTTTGCAACCAAGTACAAATCATTCTTCCTTCCTGCTGTTGCCCCAAAAGTCTCTGTCATGTCAAGATCATTTGCTTCAATTCCATCAGGGAGCTTCCAGTCAAAGTGAAATAGTAATTTGGCAAGTGGAAGTTCAATATTCGCAATTCCAAATATTGTCCCTGGACATATCCTTCTGCCAGCTCCAAATGGTATGTACTCAGTATTAGTCCCTATGAAATCAAAAGCAGAATCTTGGAATCTTTCTGGTTCAAAGCATTCAGCATTTTTCCAGTGCTCTGGATGTCTATCTATTGCCCAGGCATTGGTGATGACTTTAGTTTTGGCGGGTATGTCATAGCCACCAATTTCACATTTTTCTATTGCTTCTCTTGGTAGTAACAAAGGTAAGGGTGGATGCATACGTAGCGTCTCTTTGATAACCAATTTCATATAATCTAGCTTTTGAATTTCTGATTCTGTGATTTTAGTTTTCCCTTCAAAAACCTGTCTCACCTCAGCTTGTGCCTTTTCCATCACTTGTGGATTCTTCATCAATTCTGAAATGGCCCACTCTAAAGCAGTTGATGATGTGTCAGTTCCCCCTATGAACATTTCCTGAATGTGTACAGCCATGACAAACTTTTAGTTCAAATAAATTGAGCTGATGTTAGTCAACAGTTGTTTAGAATTAGGCATGATGCATAAAACATTTTCTGTTTGCTCTATGATAAGTAGGCAACAAATAGATTTGGAACATCAATAGGATAATTTTGCAAGCATTCTTTTGTAAAGTAATAAAGTCTTCATGAATGAATTCCTAGATCCATGTATGATTTCCTTTCAGTGAGCATATGTTTTATGGATTGAGATTAGTTCTTAAGTTGAGACAACCAATAATATGATGTTCCAAAAAAAAGTTTTGCAAACTAAAACACCTAAGAATTATCCATAGTTCACTTCTCCATTAATTGGATGCATAACTAGTCCACTGCTTGTTTTAGAGAAAAAGGCGGGGGGGTTCATAAAGTTGAAAAGAACATACCAAAATGACAGATTTGAGAGTGTTTCTTGAGATGGGAATTTCTAGATCACCACTTTCTTGAACCCTAAGTAGCACATCAACCAAATCTTCCTTATGCAACATGTTACTGCTCATCTCTCTCCTATTTGCCTTATGCTCTTCTATTATATCCTCAAAGATTTTATCAACCTTTTGGTGTACTTTCTCAAGTGCAGTCTTCGCTCCACTTAATGAGTGGAGAATTTTGAAGGAAGGAAATAAATCTGGTATATCAAAACCTCCTGATAGCTCTGTAATTGTTTTCATAGCTGCAATAAACTCATCTTTGTGCTTGCATTTCTTACCAAAGGCTGCCCTGGCAGTTATGTTATTCGTCATCGAGAAGATCATTTTACTGATATCAATAGGAACTTGTGGTGGTGTCAAGGTAATTGCTTCAATAAGATCCTCTACTTCCTCTTCCCTGATTGAACACGTTTTGCACTTAGAAGCTCCAAGACACATACTTTTCTAAGTTGTCTCCAGTTAGCCCCATAAGGAGAGAACGAAAGGTTGGGGCTGTTGTTGCTCAGAATCTCTACAGAAAGAAGTTGTGGCCTATTAGCAAAGATTAAGTCATGGGTCTTCATTACCTCTTTTGCCATTTGTGGTGATGATATAATAACAGCAGAAACTTGACCGAGTTGTAGGTGCATAATGGGACCATATATTTTTGCCAAATCCCTCAAAGTATGATGAGGCAATGAGCTAGATAACTGGTGCAAGTTCCCAATAAGTGGAAGCTTTATAGGACCTGGAGGCAGTTTATCCTGAATCTTGGATTTTTTCCATAGCTTCACAGTTATAATTACAAAGAAAAGGGAGGCAATAAGTATAGGAAAGGTGGGGTATTGAATCTCCATTACCATAGTAGAAGATCCAAGATCGCTGATAGATGTGTTTATTCTCTTGATTTTGTGTTGCATATGTGGTTAGAATTTCAGAAAGAGGTGATCTTATCTTTCTTTATTTTCTTTTTTTCTTCGTTGATGAAAATTTCTGATTGGACCGATTCGTTTCTTAATTTATCAAAAAATATTCAGCCCAATGAATACACATTGCATCATCTCTCTATTTTATTTATAATGATTGTCACCTTCTGCCGTTCACGATAAGTGTCGGCAGAACTTGTTAAACGTACTATTTCTCTCACAGAAGTTTCGCAACTTATTGCTTTATTTTAAATACTAAGATCCCGTTTGGACATGATTTGAAATCAGGTTAGTTTGCAACTTATTGCTTTATTTTTAATACCAATTTATGGATCTTTTCGTACAAAATATAAGCTTATGGGTCAAGATTTACATTTTTAAAAAAAATTATGAAATCACAATTTGGAATCACAAATCCTACTTTTTTAAGAATTTAGGATTTGAAATCATGATATGAAGTTGAAGTTAACATTTTGTACAAATTTCATAAAAAAACGCTAATTTGAAATCAAAATATGAAACCATGCTTCCAAATCCTATGGCCAAGCACCTACTAAGTTTTACTTAAAAAAAACAAATTTATTTATATCTGATCAGTCCTGAAAATTGGTATAAAGAATTTTGTTGGAAAATATTGAAAATCACAGAAAATATCATAGTTTGAGGTGTGTTAAAGGCATTGTCCTTAAGAATATTTCACCCGATATAGATGTATACCTAGAATTCAACAAGCTCTTCTAATATAAACAAAGCTGAATGCATAGGGAGACCCTTAAACTTATCATAATTTTCCTTTCCACAACCTAAAACTAACTTGTTCTTATTGTACACCTAAACTACTAAAAAAGTGTACCAATTTAACACATTTTTGCAGCAAGTTAAAATGCTAGATGCGTGAGATTCACTTTCCACTTACATAGTAATGTGACTAATGATAAAATGACACATTAGCAGCAAAAGAAAAAGGAAAATAATATTTCTCCCCCTCCCTTCGTCTTCCTCCCCACCCCCACCCTGTCTTTGTTGTGTTTTTCTGACGGAAAACTCCGCCTTCAACATGACCCATTTCCCGGGCAAAATAATGTTCCGCCTCAACATGACCCATTTCCCGGGCAGATTGTGAAATTTGATTTAAAATTATATAGAAAAGGAGGAAAATGGACAAGAACGTTGCAAATCCACTTGGAGAATCACAAACCCAGTATATTTTCAACATACCCATGAACAAAAACATAGAAATATAGAAAGAGAATTCCACTTCGAGCAAACCCATGAAGAAAGCCTTCCAGATAAATCGACCCAGTACATTTTCCAACACACCCATGAACAGAAAATCGAAGATATGGAGACCCATTTTGATTTCAGCAAATCCACAAAGAAATGAAGAAGAAGAAGAAGAAGGTGAGCTAAAGAGCTTGGATGAAGTGTACTATCAGTCAAGGGAACGCCACGTGAGCAGGACCTGATCAGATACGAACTTGTCGGCCGGTGAAGCTTCGGTAAAGTTGCCGACGAAGATGAAGAAATCGGCTCGTATGAAATCGCCATTTGTGCATTTTGAGGAAGCATCTATTGTGGAAGCTCGTCAGCCGGCGACTACAAAGGAGAGGACTGCTAAGACAAGCGATGGAGACAATGAAGTTAACGCGAAAGCCGATGATTTCATCAACAAGTTCAAACAACAGTTGAAGTTGCAGAAGATGGATTCCATTCTCAGGTACAAGGAGATGATTGGCATAGGGAGCTAAAAGGTATAAATGATCTGGTCTTTTGGGGGTTAATTTTCAACGTTATGATGGTGGCGGGCATGGCGGCAGTTAATAGCTGAAGAGGATAGAAGTTGAAACTAAAAAAAATAAAAAAATAAAAAAAAAATCAGACTTTCCAGTTTTACTCTCTTACGGGATAGTGTATTACACACACTATGATATATAGCAAAATGTGTTAAATTGGTACACTTTTTTAATAGTTTAGGTCTTTCGTTAGGAGCAAAGAGTTAGATTAGTCTTGGAAGGAAAATTATTGCAAGTTTAAGGGCATCCCTATGTATTTAGCCTATAAACAAAGAGGTAGAATCTATCAACGATTTCACAAAAGTAGACAACTTAGCAGTATAGTAAAGAGAAGAAAGTACTTATTTTTTGTTATGGTTATGGTATATCTCTCATAAATAAAAGTTGAAGTATCTAATCACAAGAGGAAAAGATATGTATGTAGAGGCGATGTTTGATAAGAATATTATAATGGCCACATAATGGTCATGAATTAGTAATGGCTAGGATAGAAATAATGAGTCATTATGTGAAATAATAAAGACACCCTAAATGTCAGGAGGATGAATCTAAACATTTACTTTTGATATACAATATTTATCATTTTTCTAACAATTCCCCACATATGTTAAAAGGAAAAGAAGAGGAAAATAATATTTTGCTGGATTTCAACATATGAGTAGTGAGTATAATTCGTTGAATATAGTGTCGCATAGACTCTGAATCAGACCTAAATAAAATAAAATTAAACTCACCGAATCAACAAAGTTTTGGTAGTCGATCAGGGCTTTTTTCACCAATCTTCACCGAGTTATATTCATTAAACTTTTTAAAGTTGCTTCATTTAATACTTTCCAATTACGGAGACCAAGTCCACTTCGAGTTTCAAACTACTAAATCAATATATTAAAATTACGGAAAAGGGTCAAATATACCCCTGTACTATGAACCTTCGTTATACTTTGGGTTCAAATATCTTTTTATCGTTATACTATTAGATCAAATATCTTTCCTCCTCCATTAAAGTTGTCCAAAGTGGACATCCAAGCCTCTGTGGCACTGGCATTTGATGAGATGGATGCCACGTGGCATTGCCACCTCATCACCCCTAACACCTCTTCCCAATCTCTCTTTTCCAACTCAATCGATTTCTCCCCCTTCTTGTTCTTGCGGCTCTTTTTCATTTTTATTTTCAATTTATGTTTTATTTTTCTTGTGTAATTTGCGTTGAATTTGAGAATCCCACCAAATAAGGCAGAGCTGATGTCTTGTTTCGCATGTGTGTAATCTATTGGATTTCCATAGATCTATTTGTTTTAGTGTAGTCGCTCGAATCGGTGATTTTCTTGGTTGTTAACTTTCTACAGATCTGCTTGATTGAATTATAAAATCCCCATCCCCGCGCAAAAGAAATTAAAAGGAAAAGTTTATGTATATCATTTTTGTCAACGAATGTTTGCATACCAGAGATAAAAAGATAATGTTTTGGGCCAATGAGGTTGCAGGTTGCATACTTTGGTCTGTGTAGCAAACTGAAATAGTATGTCATTTTGCTGTGAGTTTTCGATGGGAGCAGTGCAATTCATTGTAAAAAAAAATGAGAAAGAGCCGCAAGAACAAGAAGGGGGAGAACCTAACCGGAGTTGGAAAAGAGTGATAGAGAAGAGGTGTTAGGGGTGATGAGGTGGCAATGCCATGTGGCATCCACCTCATCAAATGCCAGTACCACATAGGCTTGGATGTCCACTTTGGACAACTTTAACGGAGGAGGGGTATATTTGATCTAATAGTATAACGACAGGGGTATATTTGAACCCAAAGTATAACGAAAGTTATATTTGGCCCTTTTCTTATAGTACCCGTATATTTGACCCTTTTCCGTTAAAATTATTATGCACAATCTATGTAGGCACATGCAATTATCAGAACGCTCGACTGACATGACATGTTCGCTGGTTCGTTCTTGAAAATTATTTTAAATTTTATGAGAGAAGCAAAAGAATTAAGAATGAATTAGAATCTAGAAAAAATTATATGTGGTGTTGATGGGAGTATGAAAACAGTACCAAACAATCCTTTCAAAAATAAAAACTATGGATTAAATATTATGTGACATGCCGCAAAGGATATCAAATATCTTGATGAAGAGAAAGCTTATAACAACTTGTCGTGTCTATTAAACATATTCCTTTAATTAAAGAGGAGTTTATTATATGATGTATCACCATTTAACTGTCAAAATTCTCTTACAATTACTTTTTCATATACTATGTAGCTGCTGACATAACTACTGGGTTAAGACTTCCATTGTTATCCCAACTATATGCTGCTACACTAAAAACGAAGGTTTTGGCCGAAGTTATTTAGAACTTCCAACAGTTCATCATTATGTAGACAATACTGAGAGGATGAGAAAATACTGGCACTTTGTTGTAAAAGTCCTCGCTGTTCCTGATCAAAAAAATTGGACGGGTCCCACAACTCTTTAGCGATCTGTTCAAAGCATTTGTTGATGCTTTTTGGTGGGTGATGGTAATTTTAATTTCGAAAGTGTAATGTCGTTTCAAAATTTCTAGTTCTAGTGCATACTTTAGTTATATGATAAAAGGGTTTTAAACAATAGGAATTTAATATAATTAAATAACATGTGATCTATAATTATTATGATTAAATAATAAAAAATTATGTAAAACATATATTATGCATTGTAATTTGTCAACAACCAAGACAAATCAACTTCAACATCTCCGCATCTATTTTGAAGGCATCTTATCGGTCCTTTCCTTAATTCTCTCTATTTGCGTCTTCCATTAAAAGAATATGTTGCATCGACCACCTTGAAGTTCCTTGTGAGATTAAACAGCCAGTTTAATACGGTTACATCCCTTCATTTCTAGAGGAACTTCTCTTTTCTTCTTCTTCATTTCCATCCCATCTCATTTTCCTCCAAAAATTAATGCTTAGGATTATACGATCAAGAAATACGTCATCACCCCTTTGGTGAAATCTATTGAAGCATCTTACAGAATGATTTAGTGGGGTAAAATTAGATTTACTTGGACCATAAATCTATTGAATGTGACTTGGTTGGAGGAAAAGCATCTCCGCGAAAAGAAAAGAAAAATTAAAACCAAAAATCACAGAGAATTTTTTTTTTTTTTTTTTTGCCATATAAAAACTGTCAGCTAGGCATAACGCAGTACTGAACTAATGCCAAACAGGCTACAAGTGCCTAAGACCTAGTTTAAGCAAACAAACAACTAATCATCTTACCTTTGTATATTTCTCTGACAAATACATTTTCGCATACCTAGTAACGACTGATTTAACTATATGGTTAAGGTCACCATCTGTTCTTATAGATGGTCCATCCTTAACCCACGTATAAAATCCCAAGCTACATATAAACAAGCTAGGATAAAAAATTCTAGCCCAAATAGTGAGTTTTGAAGGTACTCTATTGTTTTGAAGGGGTTCTTGGGGTACTCTATTGGATGGTAGCCTAGAAGAACACTAACTCTCTATATAGTTTTTGGCGAAGTTCTCCAGATCTTCAAAAAGATAGCCATCAACCCCTTCTGCGGGTTGTAGGTACACAAGGCTGTGAGGCTCTGTCGTGGTGGCTCTTTGGTGTTGTGGTGGCCCATCTAAATTGTCTAATTAAATTGGGAGACGGAATTAATGATCAAACAACTGAAAATTGTTGAACATAATAAAAGTAACGTAAGTGATTCAAAATGGAAAAAAAGGAAATATCAACCTTTGAACATAATAATGATGCATTTTGATCCTTCATCGATATTGAGGCGAGTGGGACACGTCTATTCCTATGTTCTACTACTAATAGACGTTAAGAAAATGTAACACGAGCCTCAGCTTCTCTGAAAATGAAATTTCTAAAAGATGAATAGTCCTAGTATAGATAGGCCCCCTAAAGCTCTCCGTATGTATCAATATTATTGCTGTAATTTATAATCCAAAGAATTAATTCAAACTAACAAGATGTCAGTCATGTGTTTGCAATACAATCCATTGGATGGTGACGTATGGAATTTTATTTATTGAATATGAAGACTAGAGTAGTTTAATTCAAAATTCTAAAATATTTCTACTATAAAAATATACATATTTTCGTTATTTCTTCTTTATTAAGGTTTTTTACTTTTTCCTGAGAATAGCAATTTTTATTTATTTATAAAACTCACTATTAATTAATAAATTAAGGCCTCAAATTTTTAGGGCCTGAAGCAAGGCTACACTAATCTCCCCCTGAGCCACCCTTGTCGTCCATTGGTTCATCACCTATTTTTTTGCACACGGAGAACAAGAGCGCCTTAAGACACTTTTGCTATTGATTATTTTCTTGGGATAAAAGCACAAATAGCCGAGCCTAGTAGTAAAGTTTACTTTTAGTTGACCTTACAAACTTCAGCCATAAATTATATAAGCCAGCAAGTAAAAAAAATGGAAAAATAAAACACTCCCTCTAAGACTGTAGCTATAATCAGGGAGGTTTCCTACATTATCTCCAAGAAAATTAATTCGTAAATTTTCTCCAACAATTACTTAATTCATATCTTCAAAAGATTTGTTCCCAACGTTGAAAAAACTTAAGGTGATAGAACGCAGTTTTTTTTTTTTACCACATCTTCACCAAAAATTCAAAAAAATTATGTGTATAATAAATGTATAATTAATATACAATGTATAATCAGTACATAATGTCTACACACTAATTATATACATATTATACAATGATTATATATGAATTACACAACGTATAAATGACTTCAACAATTGCATGTATAAATCAGTATATAATGTATATATACACTAAATACACACACACACTGATTATACAGGAATTACACAATGCATAAATGACTTATTTTCTCTGTCTCTCATCTTGCCTTAAAGTATATATTTTATACAGTGATTATATAACGAACGACAGTGAAGAAAGACAGACAAATCTTGATGGACAAAATCGCCAATCTTCCATTTTTTCTTCGTCTTCTTCATCTTCGTACAATTAAAATCAGTAAGGCAGAAAATATGAAAATACGACTGGAGGTTAGCGACAGTGACACAAATTATCAAAGAGAGAGAGAGATTGTAGGAAATGGGTGAAGTGAGAAGTGTGATTTAAAGAGAAATATGGCATATGCGTAATGAAAAATAAATCCCTAAATTAAAGGATGGAAGATTGTTTGAGTGATAGAGAAAACATAGGTTTATTTTTTGCAAAGAAAAGTTATTCAAGGACTTAGAAAAGTTAAAGTTGAATGGTTTCTAAAAAATAGGGTTATTTTGAGTTTACATTTAATTTGGCTGTTAATCTAGTTAATTATCCTATTTTCTTCGCTACACCTCGGAACATGTTAGCAACAATCGGCATTTATTTGGCTGAGTAAAGCATGTTTAACTGATGAATATAACTAATCAGATTATTCTATCTTCTGAGACTTTTCTTTTGTTTCATTTCTCAAATTGGTTTTAATATTCAAGTATTATTTCAAGTCTCCCCTTATACGTGTTTTAGCCCATTTGGCCTTTACTCCAATTTCTGGAATCGAATCATTTGCTGGGACTATTTGGCTTAATAACAGTTTGAATTTAGTCTCTCGTATCGGACCATTTGGATTTTTCATTTGTTTTGGACCCATTTGACTATATAAACTTTGAAGTGATTATTTTGGTCATCTGGTGGCCATTATGTAATAATTAGCCATGCTTATTTCACTTATCCTTGCTTCAGTTTAGTTCAAACCTTGAAGTATCAGCCCAAGAAGATTTAGTATATTTTAGGAGCCTGCGCTATATATTACATGGGTTACTAATTCATTATCTTACTTGGAGGCATATTTCAGTTGGCTTTCTTCCTCTTATTACTTGCCACTTGTTTAAGTTTCTTAATTATTACTTGCTATTGTTTAAGTTTCTTATTACTTGCTACTTTGTTTTAAGTTCTTATTTGCTTTTGTATGTTTGCTCTTAATAGTTTAATGCAACATACGTTAGGCTTTTATTTATGTCTATTGGACTACCCTAAATAGATAGTTGCTCAATGCCTTCTGGACATTAGGGACGGATTGGCATATTAAGATGCGACTTAGAAAATACTAGTGCGTTTTAACTTTTAAGTAAACAACTCAAAGATAGTAGTGAGGGTAGTGGACATGATAGAACAATAGCCCGAACAATCATTACACTTTGGTTGTAAGAGTCTTTCGAAATTTTGTACGCGACTTGATCCGTTAGGACCCCCTTTAATTAATTAATATTGTTTTCATTTTGATTTCGATGTGTATTATGGATATTAAGCTTTACTCCCTTCTAAGTTGTATCAACCGTAAGCTATTTTGCTTTAATTTGTGCATGTCCTATGTAAAGTTCGTACCAAAAACATTTTTGTAGTAAAAGACTTCTTTCTTATTTATACCCAATTGTCTCTTTAATATACGATCAAATTATTTGAGTATTTGCACATACCTTTCCCCAAAAGAAATTTGCTATAATTTGTCCTAAACAGCTCCTAAAAAATTTGCCCGCGCTTCTTGCAGTCATAAAAATAAATTAATAAATTTTTAAAAAATCCTTTTATAATAGTTTTACATCTACAACCATTAGTAACAAATATTTTTTTTTGGTAAAAATAACAAACATTAATTCAATGAAAACACATAAATCATAGAACTTTGATCCGTTCATCCTTAATAAAATTGTGTTGGCATCGTCGTTGAAAAACTATGAAGGTTTTTTTTTTTTTTACTTTCCTACATTTTCCGGTAAAAGTTTTTTTTAGCTTTAAACCACCATTGAATTTTCTATATCCTTTTTGTGTCATTATACTTCTCCATTGAAGCACCATCAATAATTTTTTCGAACATAATTTTTCTTGTATTTATTCATTTATAAAAGGAAGTTTTACTAATTTTTATCGCTGTTTACATGTACATGATGTGATTCATAAATAATCGAGGATATGAAAGCAATTTCTTAATAGAAAAAATATGAAGGTGATTTCAGTATTCTTCATACTTGAATTATCTTTTATTATATTTTTTTTCTTTCTAGAAACCCGATGCATTTACAACCAAACATGTACAACTCCTTTAGACAAATTTACCATCTTTCTCAGTTTAATCATTTTTAGATTATAGTATTATAGACTAAACAAATTAATAATCAAGTTTAGATATTTTATTTTATTTTTTTACGATTAGAATTTATAAACTCAATTAGATAATATTACATTTTAGGTAGTTAATATAAATATATATAATGAAAAATCTAAAGTTTACATCTTTTTTGTATCTTGTATTTATGATAAAGAAAATAGAATTGGAAAATAAACCAAGAAAGAAAGAATAAGGAGAGGGAGTAAATTTAAGAAACGGAAAAAAGGAAGAAGACACAAAAATCAAAAAGTTTTGACAGATTAGACCAAAAAGGATAAAGTAAGTAAGTAATATTTTTTTTCCTATTTATTTCTCTTTCTCTTTCCGTTTTTACTTCTTTCACTTCTCCTAGTTCCTCCATCATTAAGATAAACTCCTTTTTCATCTTCTAATTTGTTGTTATAACAAATTCTGAAAAAATATGCACATTACATTATCTCGTATAAATTTACACATTTATGACGTTTAAATTCGGAGCATCTCAATCTCACCTTCTTTTGTAGTCTCATCCTCTTTTTTTAAAGTGCCCAAATTTCAGCCTATAATCTTTGCCTTTGAAACCTGAAAAACAATCAAGTATATGTTAGCATATGTTTATAAAATTTGTTTAATAACAACTATTCTACTACAAAAATGTCAGAATTTTTAAACCAAATGCAAGAATGAATCTAGATTAACATGTGAAATATTTGTTTGCCTATGCAAACAATCACATAAAAGTATGAATAAACGAAGGAAAAAACTGAAGATCTGTGTATAGAAGAAGATGGGGGAAAAGGAATGAAGATGATTAATAATTGAAAAAGGGTCATGAGAAAAGACTAACAGCGCAAGAGTGTATATGATTTAATGAGGAAGAAAATTAAACTCAGAAGAAGGGAAAGTTGAGCGATTTTGAAATTCCAAATAACAGTACATGATAATAATGAGGAAATAGATTAATCAAGTAACTGATGCAATTAAAAAAAAAAAAAAAAAGGTTGTCAACAGAAGTTTTAAACGGTACTAATGACTGATGAGAAAATAAAAAATTTGACACTACTGCTTACTATTTAGAAGGCAACGTTTGAAAACGTGAAAACAACTATTCCGAACAGACATATCAATTCATTTTTTTACCGTTTAATTAATACAACTAAAAATAGGATAAACCAACAACAACAACAACATACCCAGTTGAATCCCACAATGTGGGGGTGGGAGGGTAAAGTGTACGCAGACCTTACCCCCACCTTGGAAGGTAGGGAGGCTGTTTCCGAAAGACCCTCGGCTCAAAAGAAAACAAGAAAAACAAGGGAAAAGACTCAGATACGGACAAGCAAATTAAAACAATGCGAAAATGAGAAATAGCAAAGCAACGAAGTCATTATAAAACAGCAAAGATTGGCAAGACCAACACATAGAAGCAGAATAAAATACTCCTAATATGAGAAAGGAAACCGCGCGACCCCCACTAGCCCTCTACCCTGATACTCGACCTCCACCCCCTCCTATCATCGGTCATGTCCTCGGTAAGCTGGAGTAACGCCATGTCCCGCCGAATCACCTCTCCCAGCCTCTTGGCCTACCCTTCCCTCTCTTCAGGCCCACCACTGCCATCCTCGCACACCTCCTCACTGGCGCATCAGCGTATCTCCTCTGCACATGGCCGAACCACCTCAACCTCCTTTCCCGCATCTTATCCACCACAGGGGTCACACCGACCTTATCCCGAATCACTTCATTCCGAATCCTGTCTCTCCTGGTATACCCGCACATCCATCTCAGCATCCGCATCTTAGCCACCTTCATCTTCTGGACATGCGCTTTCTTAACTGGCCAGCATTCCGTCCCATACAACATAGTCGGTCTAAGCACCGCTTTGTAGAACTTTCTCTTTAGAATAGGCGGCACCTTCTTATCGCACAACACTCTCGATGCGAGCTTCTATTTCATTCATCCTGCTCCAATACGATGTGTGACATCGTCGTCAATCTCGCCAGTCCCTTAGATGATCAACCCCAGGTACTTGAAACTTTCTTTCTTCGGGATGATCTGAGTATCCAGTTGCACGTCCTCGTCCTCTATTTGACTCCCATCACTGAACGTCCTCGTCCTCTACTTGACTCCCATCACTGAACGTCCTCGTCCTCTACTTGAATCCCATCACTGAACTTGCACTCTAAGTACTCTGTCTTAGTCCTGCTCAACTTGAAACCCTTCGACTCCAGAGTCTATCGCCAAACCTCCAGTCTCGCGTTAACACCGCTCCGCGACTCGTCAATAAGCACAATGTCATCTGCAAACAACATACACCATGGTACCTCTCCTTGAATGTGGCTTGCCACAGCAAACAAAACGGGCTAGCCGACCCCGGCGCAGCCCATCGTGACCGGAAAGTGTTCCGAGTCACCTCCAACCGTCCTCACCCGGGTCTTGGCTCTATCATACATGTCCTTAATCGCTCTAATGTATGCTACAGGAACACCTCTAGCTTCCAGACATCTCCACAGCACCTCTCTTGAGACTTTGTTGTAAGCCTTCTTAAGGTCGACAAACACCATGTGCAAGTTAGTCTTCTTATCCCTATACTGCTCCACCAACCTTTTCACAAGATGAATGGCTTCTATAGTCGAACGCCCCAGCATGAATCCGAACTGGTTCTCCGAAACAGAAACTAACTTCCTCATCCTCGTTTCCACCACTCTATCCCAAACTTTCATCGTATGGCTCAACAGCTTGATACCCCTATAGTTGTTGCAGTTCTGAATATCCCCCTTGTTTTTATACAACGGGATCATGGTGCTCCATCTCCACTCTTCAGGCATCTCCGCCGTCCTAAAAATAACATTCAACAACCGCGTAAGCCACTCCAAGCCTCCCCTACCCGCATTTTATCTGGCCCGGTCGCTCTCCCCCTGCTCATCTTCCGCATAACCCCCTCGACCTCTTCAACGTTGACCCGCCTGCAATATCCAAAATCGCGGATCCTCTCAGAGGGCTCCAATTCGCCTAAAACGATGTTCCGGTCCCCCTTTTCATTCAGGAGTTTATGAAAGTAGGACTGCCATCTGCGTCTATAAGGGCATCCTCCACTAAAACTTCCCCTCCCTCGTCTTTGATACACTTCACTTGATCCAGGTCCCGAACCTTCCTCTCCCTCACTCTGGCTAGCCTGTACAACTTCTTGTCCCCGCCTTTTCCCCCCAAATCTTCACAAAGTTGTCCAAAAGTTAAATGGCCTTAGCCGCCATAACCGCTAACTTCGCCTCCTTCCTCGCCTTCTTCTTACATGTTCCTCCCCGTTAGTCCTCTTTCGCTCGTCCGTGCTCTCTCGCTTTAGATACGCCGCTTTCTTTACTTCCACTTTACCTTGTTACTTCTCCGTTCCACCACCGGTCCCCTCGTGTCTGTACAGAGTAACCATTTCGAGACCCCTAGCACCTCTCGTCGCTTCCCTGATGTTAGCAGCCGTCATAGTCCACATACTACTCGCATCCCCGCTACTCCTCCAGGCTCCCAACGCCCTCAACCGCTCCCGCAACTCCTGGGCATTGTCCTTATTCAAAGCGTCCCACCTAATCTTCGGCTGACCCGATACAACCCTCTTTAAAAATTTGAGAATAAAGATAAATCGAAATCCTAGTCTAGGAGAGTGTCACATCACCGGTCTTATGTCTTGCTTTTATATATTTATATAGATATAGATGTATAGATATATAAAAGTTTCTCTCAACTCTATTCTATTTTTAAAGCCCCAGTCACAGAAACTAAACCGTCTCTACGATTGCAAGTCATTAGCATTTCATGAATTTGATCATAAATAGCATTTCAATTTTTTACAAAATTTTGAAGTAAACTAAATAAAAACAATTCAAAAGCACGTATTTGAATATGCATGCCTCCCGTTCATTCATCATTTTGCCGTGTTGTTTCGTTCGAGGTCCCCAACCCTTCTTAAAAAGTCCTCCTCTCTCTCCTTAAGTTTAAAAAAGAAAAATACTGCTTGATTGGTTTTCCTTGTCGTAGTTCATATTCATATTCAAGTTGAAAAATTCTTTCTTTTTCCTTCTTATAGTGGAAATGGAGAGAGGGCAAAGGTCCGTCGCCCGTAGGAGGACAACTACAAAAAGTCTTGAGGGCAGTAACATTTGAAAAATATGCCAATGGATATCTTGTTACATATATTATTGAGCATATTTCTTGGAACCCAATGCTAATTGAATGAGATAATACATAAACCCACTCTGATCAGTTTGGTCTGATTTGCAGCTTCTTATCACTGATGAACTGTAATTTTTATTGGGCTATTACTATCCTAAGGTGGCATGAAAAATGATTTCACCTCCTTGTTGGTAGGTGGAAGGAAAAGAAAACGTGAACAAAAGTTTTGAAACGTGCCTTTTACTTGCAACAATTTGTTGCCATATAAGAGTAGTAGACATTGTGATCATTTATTTCAAACAGTGTCCATTTTGTTGTTA
This sequence comes from Lycium ferocissimum, assembly GCF_029784015.1. NCBI lineage: Eukaryota > Viridiplantae > Streptophyta > Magnoliopsida > Solanales > Solanaceae > Lycium > Lycium ferocissimum. The sequence continues at coordinate 64,358,027 of NC_081343.1, forward strand.
TTCCTTATTTTTCTCATTTATTTGATTTGATGTTTTGGAATGTTAGATCTGATCAAAAAAATAGGGTTTCGGACTTGCAGCCAAAGTTATTAGTATTTTTTTTTAACAAATGACCAGTCAAACCTACTATTAAATTACGTGGCGAGTCGTTAGTTAGCGGTTCAAGTCCGTTCTCACTTTCCCCTTCAAAAGCACTTGCTACAACAACAAATTCTTTAACTCCAGCAAACCCCAAAGTAAAACCTCAAACCTAAGCACTCATATGGCTGCTTTGCCTCAAATTCCAATAGAACAATGCCAGTTAAAGATTTTGTGTGGCAGCAATACTATTTCGACTCCTCAAGTTCCAAATTATTCACAGCGTGGATTAACTGGTTCTAATTCGTTAAAGTTTTCACCTTTTAAAGTTAATCATGGGAAAAAATTGTGGTGTAGGTCATTTAGGTGTAAGGTTTTGGGGGAAACAGATGATGTGAGTTTTGAAGTGAGTAGTGCTGTTAAAGACGATTTATTTGTTGGGTTTTTCAGAGAAGCATGGCCGTATTTTCTTGCACATCGAGGAAGCACGTTTGTTGTTTTAATCTCAGCTGAAATTGTTGATAGCCCTCATTTGGATCATCTTCTCATGGCATGTTCCCCCATTTTATTGTTTTTCTTGTTCCTTAATTTCATTTTAGTTTTCATAGTTGTCTGTTGGCTTTATATAATCTTTTTTTTGTGAAATTATTGCAGGACATTTCCCTACTTCATGGTCTGGGAATCAAATTTGTTCTTGTACCAGGAACTCATGTTCAGATTGACCGGCTTCTTGCTGAAAGGGGTGAGTGAAATTCTCATTTTTTTTTTTTTTTGTTATGGCTAAATACATAGACAGCCCCTTAAACTTACTAGCAAATACCATTTAGACACTCGATCTAAGGCTTATTCCACCTGAACACATAGTAATGTGTTCCTATTACATACTTTCGGCTCAAATTTTTTTTGCGTGTGTTCTCAAGCGTCCATTACGTAAATGAGTTAAAACACTTAAAATATGTCACCTTCTTTAATTATATGCATTTGCCTCAATAACCCGTAATACCTCAAGCCTATTCCAATTGAGGCTGATGTGTATACTTAAAGGAGATGCCATATTTTATTTGGTTAACTTAGCTACCTAATAGACGTCGAGAATATTTTCAGAAGTGTCTAAATGGAATTTGCTGGCAAATTTTAGGGGGCTGTCCATGTATTAAGCCTTTATTTTGATATTTCTTGTTTATGGTCAATGGCAATGTTTTCTCTCTATTTCTGATACTGAGCAGATATTTGGCATTACTGTTTGAAACAAATATGTTATTCCTCATGCTGCTAACAGTTTTAGCATCATGTAGAAACCTTATATATCAAAACTTATGATTTCTAAACTGAAGGTTCTCTTTTGTTAGGAATCTTAGGGAAGGTTCTCTTTTGTTAGGGATTTTAGCTTTCATTCTCAAATTGTCTCAGATTAGTTGATCTTTTTCTAAAGATTCTAATGAATCAGTTTTGATTAGGAAAAGTGCAGTGATTATGCATGCACTCTGTTTCTTCTTAAGACAATGGTGTATGCATCATTTCTATTTCAGAATAAAAGTCTTGAATGTTACAAGGCTTAATCTTTTATTTGTGACAACTATATCTTTTTCTTAAGAATTGTTGCTTTTGTTCTAGATACTGACCCTTCCCCCGGACCCTGTTAACACGCGATGCTTTCTGCACCAAGGTGCCCCCACTGATGTTATGCATCTTCTTACAAGAATATTCTAAGAAGCAAGGGATTTGGTTTCTTCTTTTTAACAGGAAGTGAGGCCAAGTATGTAGGCCGCTACAGAATTACAGACACCGATTCACTCGAGGCAGCTATGGATACATCTGGAAGAATTCGTCTTTTGATAGAGGCAAAGTTATCACCTGGCCCTTCATTGACTGGTATCCGCCGGCACGGAGAAAATAGTCGCTGGCATGATAGTGTTGGCGTCGCCGGTGGTAATTTTCTATCAGCAAAGGTGCAAATTTGACTCTCCCTACCTGTTCTTCTGTTCATTTTTGTATTCTTTCCAAAATCTACATTAAGTGCCACCTTGTTACTTTACTGGATGTATAATCATTTTTGGGTTTCAGTTTTATTTATCGTATGTCTTCCACTGAAATGGTGATTTCATTTCATTTTGCTGGCAGAAAAGAGGAGTTGTCGAAGGAATCGATTATGCTTCAACTGGTGAAGTAAAGAAGATAGATGTTTCTCGAATTCGTGAGAGGCTTGATCAGGATTCCATTGTGCTATTGAGCAATCTTGGCTATTCCAGCTCTGGAGAAGTATTAAACTGCAAGTATGCTATATGACTTTTGATAGGTATTTTTGTTGTTGTTTTGCATAAACTGGTGCTGGATCATGTTTTACCTAATTTGTTACCAGCGAATGATAAATGCAGTTCAGGCAGCTAGATACTAAAGCTTAGTCATATTCTTCCAGCACCTCTTTCAATCGAACTTATGTAAAATCACTTTCTTACTGCTTAACTGTTTGACAAGTACTCAAGGGATTTTGTGAAACTCATTCACTTGCAAGTTGCAAAGCTTAAAGTTCGATATTAAGATCTCTGATGATCAATGTGCATTTAGATAGAATTAAAGAAATCGAGAAAGTTCACAAGGAAAGTACACTTTTAACCTTATACTCTATGCTTTATTCCTTCTATACAATTTAGTAGTCTTTTCCTATATATGAATATGTATAGGACAGATAAACTTTCATCTATTCGAAGGGTGGCACTGATAGTGTTCATTTCGTTGAAGGTTAACTTAGTTGATGACTTCAACATACTACAAAAATGCACTTGATAAGAGGAAAAAAAACTTACTACACAACGCTTGTCTGAAGCCAGATTAACTCATCTGGTCAGTGGTCAGTTTGATGTTACTTCAAAGTCATGCATCATTCACTTATATCTTGCAGAGAGATCAGATGATTCGTTATGCCATTGGAAGATGGCTTAGGTTTATAATGAATATGTAGTAAGCAATTTCTGATTGATCAGACTAAGTAGTTTTCAGTTTAGAATTTAAACGCAGTCACTTGTTCTGTTGTTCATGCAACTGCAGTTTCTCTTCCCTTTTTTATTTTGGTGCGAGTTGTTAAGACTGATGAAATGCTTTATTTCGGAATTGAAGCACATATGAAGTTGCGACAGCTTGTGCCTTGGCTCTAGGAGCAGAAAAACTAATTTGTATTATAGACGGCCCAATTCTTGATGAGTCTAGCCGTCTGATTCGTTTCTTAACTCTTCAAGATGCTGATATGCTGGTCCGCAAACGAGCTGAGCAAAGTGAGACTGCTGCTAATTATGTAAAAGCTGTTAGTCAGGAGGACTTCAATCGTTTAGGTTACAATGGTTACAACGGATCGCTCCCTTCCCAAAATGGCAATGGTTATAGCCGAAGATACAATCCTACATTTCAGAATGGCATTGGTTTTGACAATGGTAATGGGCTTTGGTCTAGTGAACAAGGTTTTGCAATTGGAGGACAAGAGAAACTAAGTCGGTCAAATGGTTATCTCTCAGAATTAGCTGCTGCTGCTTTTGTTTGCCGAGTAAGTTCCCAAAAACACTATGTTTTCAGTAGGTAGTAGTCGTTTGAATTATTCTTTTACCATGCTTGGTCCTCCTAATCATAACCTGTTACTGATGAATCTAGAAGATACTATGGAAGATTACAGATTCTCTTGTACTTTTATTAAATTTCTTATGATAAGCCTTTGCAGTAGAGATATGTGCATTTCATGAATAGACAACTCTTTGTATTTTACATTAGTGTTTAACATTGTGCAGTTCATCTTAAATATCCACTCTCCCAGTAGTCTTCCATCTCAGTTGCTTTAAACGTGGAAAATTTCATTCTCTGGAATATTGTCACTTCACTTATTAGCGTGATATCTTTTTCTTGTCGAAACTCAATTCATATTATATATTCCCATTTCCATCAGGGAGGTGTTCAAAGAGTGCACCTGCTGGATGGCACTATTGGTGGAGTTTTACTAAAGGAATTGTTCCAAAGAGATGGAGTTGGGACAATGGTTGCTAGGTATGAACATTCTGAAGAATATTAGTTGTGATTACTGTTTCGAGATCTGTTAATTTGGAATTGACAAATTTGGATCACTACCTGAATAAGCTGATCAGATAGAGTCCTGGATGTGTCAGACTAAACCTCCTTTGCTTTCACGCTTAAATACGAGGGTGGAAGCATAGCGGGGATGTATAATAATCATGCTATTATTTGGTCCAATTTTTCTCATGTAACTTAAAATATCAGATAACTAATGAGCAGTACGGATATTAGAAGTTATCAATGAAACAATTCAGAAGTTATTGAGATGTTTAACCAGCTATATGTCTTGGGTCAAATTAAGCATCCTACATTTTAGTGCTTAAAGTACCGTGCGTTGGAAGCTTAGTGGGAATATATTTTTATTGTGCTATGGTTCAATCCAATCTGGCCACTTATACTCTTCAGAAATTTCTATGCAACTTAAAGATCCCGTCACCAGATATATGCCCGTATAAATAACACCCAAGGGTGTGGCTTAGTGGTCAATGAAGTGGGTTGAGAACCATGAGGTCTCAAGTTCAAATTCCAACAGAGACAAAAAACACTAGGTGATTCTTCCCATCCCTCCTAGTCTTGGTGGATAGAGTTACTTGGTACCTGTTGCTGGTGGGAGGTGGTGGGTATCCTGTGAAATTAATCGAGGTGCGTGCAAGTTGGCCTGAACACCGCAGTTATCCAAAAAAATTAAATTAAATTAAAAGATGAATAGGTTCAGATGTTAATGGAATGTTTAGCCAGCTCTCCATTTCAGGAAAAAAAAGGTTTTTTTTTGGGTGGGTGGGGGAGGGGGACCAGCTTCATAGCTTGCCAAACGATACCTTAACCTACTTTTACTTTGGATCTGCACTGTTCTTAGAACTGCAAGACCAGTGAGAACCAAGATGTTATCATGACTTTTGACTATCAATACCTTCCAAAAGTTTCCAAAGCACTTCATACGACAGAAGTTTGTGATGCAAAATGAGGGACCAGGTCACCCAATATTAGAATGAACACATTTTTTCTTGCCAGATCATTATCTTAATCTTTGGACATACCTAGTTTATATTTGTGTTCGTCCCGTCAGCTAACGGGTGCATGAATCTGTGGCTCAGCGATCTTTACGAAGGAGCACGGATGGCGAGGGTGTCAGATATTCCTGGAATAAAGCAGTTGTTACAACCGCTAGAAGAGTCTGGAACATTGATCAGGAGGACTGAGGAAGAGGTTACAACTTTTGCTTGTCATTACTCAGATTTTATCTAGTCAGCTTCTGTTTTGTTTTTGTTGGCTTGTGTTCTTCTTTTACCATAATCTTTCATTATTTAACTTGTTCTAGCTAGCGAAAGCGCTGCACTCATTCATTATTGTGGAGAGAGAGGGCCACATTATAGCTTGTGCGGCTCTCTTTCCTTACTTTGAAGAAAAATGCGGGGAGGTTGCTGCTATTGCTGTTTCTCCTGATTGTCGTGGCCAAGGACAGGGAGACAAGATACTCGGTATGATGACTCTTTTCTCATAATAGAACCATTTGTTCTTGCACATTGAATGCATATGAGCAGCTTTGAGGACATTTTAGTTATCCTATTTAGTCCTTATTGGAATTGCAAGCACGATTCCATAAGAGCTTTTAAATACTTGATAAGCCTGTAACAAAAAACAGTCACTTTTAAGTGGGTATACTTGTTGGTTTTCCATGTTTCATTATATGCTTGGATAAGCGTATTAAGATATGGTGAACAAATCTAAGTGTTTTCATTGTTCCATATTATCGGCCACCTAAGAATATGTTCCAAAGACGGGTGCCAGGGAACATTAGGTTATGAACTTATAACCATGGAATCGACTTGATTACCAGATTATTAGCTTTTTCGGCCAAGCTTCTAAAAACTGTTTATTTTGAGAAACACTTTTGTCAAAATAGCTTTTCGAAGAATTATTTTTGGGAAGAAACAATTTGTGTCGGACGTTTTATATTGCTGAGCTTGTTACCATATTTACCAATAACTTTGTATTCCAAAATTTTTACAGATTATATTGAAAAGAAGGCATCTTCCCTTGGATTGCAAATGCTTTTCCTACTAACTACTCGCACAGCTGATTGGTACTCTCCTTTCACCTTTCTACCTTTTATTCCCATGGCATTCACTGGTTTACAGGTAGTGTCATACATTCTACTTCCAATTGAGCAAGTGCACATAGTTTGTCCAATTGGAACTTTGAACCGACTTAACTAATTGGCAATGGCCCAAAAGACAGCTCAGAGTAATGTAGTTAAACAAATTTGTGATATTGAAGCTGAATTTGAGTATGTTTGACGTCTAAACAAGTAAGAAAAATAGATTCAAACACCATCACGGGTACTTTTGATAAGACAGACATTCAAAAAGAACAAAAAAATGTTACTATTGCTTTTGATGCACTACACATAATTGTTTGGACTCACTCTACTGTTACTGATTTAGGATGCATGGTCACTTTAAACAGGGCAACATGTGTGTTAGGCACCTATACACCACTTGGGACTTTTGATACATTTAGCATATCTCCTATATTCCTTGTTCTTTTTTGCTCGGAAGTAAAAAAAAATAAACCTGATTGTTTTGGCTACTTCATGGATTCTTGTTGAGTCCCTGTAAAGTGTGCTTAAATGTCGCATCTCTTTCAGACATTAGTTGTCTGTTATTCATTGTCTGAGAAGGAAAAAGTTGTATGGCTCTAAGATGAAAAAAAAAATATAAACTACAGAGTTCATTGTTTAAATTAGAGGATAGTGACAGTGTTGTTAAAACAAGACCGCGGCAATCATAAAAATGAAAGAACATGAACACTTGATTGATACAAAAAGCTAATGGAAGTCAGACCAAGAGAAGAAGAAGATAGCTGGCTGTAATTTGATTTGCTTTGAATGCTTAGAGCCTTAGAGTTGTCAAGGCATTTAAGGGTTCTTCAACTCAGCGAGCTTATTGGTCATGATATTCATATATTATGCAGTTTATATTCCAAAGATCAGTCCCAGCCTGCTAATCCATAAAGCGTGAATTTTTTTAATTCTGTTTACCTCCTTTTGCATCAATTAAGTTATTGATCAAAGTTCTTCATTGTATTATATTCTTCTCTTTATATACAGGGTTTGTAGTTGCAAGACTTAGATAATGAATTTTTCTTCAATAAATGAAACTGAATCATATTCAGCTTCCTCAACTTTTCCATAAGTGTGTAACCACCTCTTTAATTTTTTAAACTAGTCTACAGACTACAATATTCCAATGTTTTATCTACAAGATCTCCAATATTTTCTGTAAATGTTTGATTATTCAAATGTTCTATGTCCACATGTTGCTTAAAAATGAACTGGACACGAAGAGAAATCTGACTAATGCTTTTTCTCTGCTTTGGTATATGTATATTTATTAGGATTACAGTTAACAGGAATTTCCTGGAAACGTTGATTGAATGAAATGGAGATATCTTCCATCTTTCAAATTTCAACAGAAGATGTTGACCTAATATCTGTGACTATTTGTTCTTGAATAAATATACATAGAAAAGACAGGCAATTTGCTGATTCAATATTCATATCTTATTTGTCACAGGTTTGTGAGGCGTGGCTTTTCCGAATGCTCCATAGATCATATACCAGAGCAAAGAAGGAAAACGATCAATCTCGCCCGTAGATCAAAATATTATATGAAGAAGCTGCTACCCGATAAGAGTGGTATACGTATCGATTGCACATTTGCATAGGAATTGAAAGTTTTTCATCTGTCTGTGTAGCTCTGCAACAGGTTCATATTTATTTAGTGGAGTGGATAATCATTACATTCAATAGAGTCCAGTGGTATAGCAGGGGTCTCTCACACATAAGTGTTGGCTCAGTTCTCACTATCCAATTTCTCCTTTCCCTTCCATGACCCCAATGTTCATTCTGCAACGGTGGCGCAACAGAATGATTGGAAGTGAGATGGAGAATCAACCAATTGTTCCTGACAACTGAAGTCAATTATATAGGCGGAAGATTGATCTTTGCTGCAATTTTCTTTGCGAGGAAGTGTGGTGGATTTGGGAGTGGGCATGGAAGAGATATGTATGCTACATAATCTAAGTTAATTGATCTCAATTTACTGACAGTCATCGTTTTCTTTTCTGGTGTTTGATGACTGGCTTCTCCCACGCCAAATGCGTAAGTCTAATAGTGCTTTGGATCTTAATTAAAGCTCTAAGTTTTGGCTCCTATTTGATTCCGACAAATAATTAACAAGCTTGAGAGCTTTCATTCTTTCTTCAAGCACTTACCCTTTCCCCTGGCTTTTCTGCGAACTTTCAATGGTTCGATTATATAACATCAGTTCGATACATGACATCGTTACTTCTGGAGGATAGATAATTTCTTGATCTCTTCATCAGATCACAAGCTTATTGTCACTCAAGCACCGAGTATTTTAATTTTCTTTAATGTAGTCACACTCAACTACTCAAGCACTTTGAGCCTATTTTATTCGACGAAAATATTACCTCTTCGGGGTAGAATTTAATTTACGTTCAAACGAGGACAATTAAAACTGGATTAGATTCCAAAATATCTCTTTCATGACTGGTACACCAGAAAGGTGTGGTTTCCTCGTACTTGAAACAAGCTTAAAGAAATTCAACCCGGCGTACTTGGTCATTGCTTGGACGATGGGGGAAAAAAAAAAAAACTCCTGCCACATCCAGTAACCTTCCCCTGCTCAGGGAAAGTTCTCTTCACAGCATCATACACTTTGTTTCGACTTGGACATACTACTGCATACACTAGTTTCTTTTGGCGAAAAAAAAGAAGGAAATAACAATGCTCAAGTCTTTTGATACCACAATGTCCTACTGACCTCCAATAACCACTACAAAGAAGGATCGGGTATAGCGCCCTGAAATTGCTTCATAAAGGTTTTAAGATATTCCATGTACTTGTGGATTTTTCATATGTTTGATTTATTAAATCCTTCAAGGAAATCCACTGAACTTTGGGAAAGGTAAAGAAGAAGAAAAAAAGAATGCAAGGCATTGCGGCAGAACATCCTCAAGCACCTCAAGCACTTGAATTGCAGTAGAAAATAAATTATTCTGCTGTCTTGGGAGGTCCCTTCCACTTGAAATTGTCCGCATATGACTTGATCTGCAAAAACAGAGGCAGTTTATTAAGAAAGTCAACTATGGATAGCCAGAACAGAATTGGAAGAGAGAACAATTAACTAAAGGCCCGTGTTAGGTTCTTGTTAAGGTGTGCTCGCGTTAAATGAATATACGCTATCCTTTGAGCCAGTCAATCATTAATAAAATAAAAGAGACTTTAAAGTGCTTGTAATTTAACATTTTATTCAATTCCTTTGGGACAGCATTACATCAAACTAGAAAGTTCGTTGCCTTTGTATATCAGCATATATGAGGAACTTAAGAATTATGTGTGACGGGAAGGTCCCTTTTAGAAAATCAAAAAGCAATCTAGACTTTAAAACCAGTAAAGGTGCCCCTAAAACAATCATAAGGTGATTGTATCCCTCATAGACACCTTGTGAGGAACAAGAATTTTCACAATCCCGTGCAGAAATAAACCAGCCTAGATGTCTAAATCAGAGTTGTTGTTTAGGCTAACCTTTAACACTGGTGTGTGGCACTTCTTAACCTGCAGGTAAAAAAGAAAAAGGACTACCGCATAAGCCACTTGTTGAAACCAAACACAAAAGGTTATTCTGTTTATTCTCAAGATAAACCAAAACTGTTGGGATTAAAGCTTGATGCTAATGGCTGATGCAATGCTCTGTGATAAAGCTAAAGGAAACTGCAAAATCTTGAATTTACGTCTGGGTTTTTAGTTCTCTTGCTTGTGATATGAAACTTTAGTTGTTGCTATCTGTTAGAATTTAGAAATACAGAGATTTGTCTCAACTTGTCACTTGTCAGTATCCTAATACCAAATTCAAGTCAAAGACTTGTTTATGAGACGAATTAAATGATTACTTCAAGGTACATAACTTGTCTAGATTGAAAGGCCTGGTGGGCCTGTAAAGATGATTAAAAGGCTTGAATAGTCAAAGAGTTTTCTGGAGGTGCCAAAACCTAAAATTTCAAACTAATACATGCCCTTCCCGAACATGTAGTATTTCAAGAACCTGTTCATAACCGGACAGAGATGTCAAAGAGCTTTTTGGAGGTGTAAAAACCTAAACTTTAGGACTAATTCAAATCTTCCCAGACATGGAGTATTGAAAGACCTTGTTTATGCAAGAGGGAAGGGGCCAATCTCTACTCAGCCCTCATTCTAGGCCCATGGTTCTAGTAGGTTTCTTCTGTTAATTCCAGAATACTTGTGAGAGGATGGAACTAACAGAGGTCATTAAGCTACCGAAAAACGCAATAGAAATGCAAGGAAGTCTATGCAAGTACCATATATTCCCAGCCATGCTTTTCAGCAAATGCTTTTGCAGCTTCTTCACTCTCAAAAGTAAGCGCTGAATCACCAACATTGGCATATGGATCCCCTGTGGATGTCCACCCCATCAATGGATTCTCCCATCTACATATATGGAAGAAAGAAACATTCTTATCACCCTTCTACTTCAAAATGGGCCATATAAGCTATGCAGAAGAGCAGAAGCTAGATGTAAAACTCGAAGCAGGTGACCAGAACAACACCCTCATACTTTAATTGGAGGGAAGAGCATGGAAGAATTTGCCTTTAAAATATACTATTTTATTCCAATACAGTATGAGAGATGATTAAACTAGCAATGTTTACTCCGATTCTCAAGTAAAATGCATACTACATCTGAAGTGATAAAGAGGCCACAAAGTAGATTAACAGTTCATAATAACCAATAATAGGAAATAACATTTATCCCACAAGCAGTTGCTTCCAGAGATACTGAGACATTTCAACATACTCATATTCAATCCAAAACAGCCTCAAGATCAAAATTTGGATTTCTCAGGTATAAAACAGGATAAATAAAGAAATTAGTATTAACATAGAATTGTAGCAATTAGCAGAATAAATCAAGACAGCATATATAAATGATTATGAAGATGACAGGAATCTGAATGGCAGAATCTTATAAACAGGTAAAAGGAAATGAATTTCGAACTTAGTAAATGAAAAATCAGATGCACCAACATTGTATTAAGTAGGCGTTTGGACATGCGATTTGCAACCATGGTTTGAAACCATGAGATGAAATCAGCGTTTGGACATGCATTTCATCTCATGGTTTCAAACCATGGTTTGAAATCCCAAATCATCCAAAAAGGCATGATTTGGGGTTTCAAACCATGGTTTCAAAATTTTTAAATATAAAACTTGACTCATAAGTTTATATTTTGTAAAAAAAAGACCCATAAATATTTAACAATTACTCCCACCAACCAATTACCAACTTTATTTATGTCTACCATGTGGGAGGATTATATTAAAGAGTAGTTACATTACTATTCATGTTAAATTTTCTTTTTATTGAACTATAAGTTTGATCAATTGATTTTGTATTTTTTAGAAAGGCCTTCTAGTAGCGTATTAATTTTGTTATGAACTATGACTTGCTCATTTGGTAAGATTGTATAAGAATTGAAAATATTTTGATAATTTTCACAACTTGTGGGGTTTTTATGTCTATAAGAAAAATACAACTTAAGAAATCCAAATTGCATGTCCAAACATGGTTTGAAATCATGGTTTCAAACCATGTCCAAACGGCTCCTAAGTGGAAAATCAAAAGGAAGACAATAAAGTCCACATCTGTATAACTATATGAACCACTAGAGGAAAATAAAAACACAAACTTTTTAACCTTCACGACGAAGCATTGTAATCAATCACCGAATTACCTGTCGTGGTCTAAACTTCATAGTTAACCTTCTACTTTGCAAATAGACACCCAGGCATAATGAAACTTATAGACTGTATCAATCAAAGTTTTCGTTCAGGATCATCTGTTTCTTCTTATTTTTACTTAGGGACGGAGGAAGAAGGTAGATGAGTTTGTATATTGTAATTACTGTACAAAGTCCAGCTGAATTTTGTGCTAGCTAAAAATGATATTGGTGAACCTTGCCAACTTCTTAATACTGAAAAGAAAAGGAAGCTAAACAGAAACATACTTCTGGGTTGACATGAAATTGATCTTCCATTTTCCAACTTTTCCAGACCCTTGTTGACTAGCAGTCCGGGCAGGTGAGAAAATCACAACCTGATGAGCAAACATGATTAACTACCAAAAAGGAGCACAGTGCATAAGATCCAAACCACTAACTGAAAGATATTTTGCATGTGAAGATGCAGAAAATATATGTACCAAAAGAAAGATTAGGATCATTTGGCACCTTTAAAGACGAAATTTGAGCATACGAGAGCCCTATATTTTTTAAAAAAAAAAAAAAAAAATGGTTCCTGATATTTACTCAAAGGCTGAGTTAATAGTGAGTCAGAAAAAGAAAAAATAAACAAGCCAATACATTTGTATAAATACATAAATTACGAAAATTGAAAGAAAGGGCAAGCCATACACATGAAATGCAAAGCATAGGATAGATTCGAAAAATAGACGGAAATGAAAGTGTGAAATAGCGTCGAGAGGGCACCATTCCATGAACTGCTATTTCTAAATAATCCATTTTTCACATTAATAGTTCCAAATCCAGCTAAATTTAGACTTTAGGCCAACCAATTTTAAAGAGTTCTTTGTAGGCTGCAACAAATTGAAGTTTAAAACTCCAACCATCTCATAATCAAATTCACGGAAATCAAATGCAATCTGTAAGAAACTATTTAACTAAGTTTGTCCAGAAACGGATGAAAGAACTCCTTGGAGCTAAAGTTTATATTAACCCAACCTGGGTTCTGATATTAAGGCTTAGTCAATGACTCAATTCAAGCTCTAGAAGGTTCAAGTTCAACTAAATACTTGCTAAGCCCGTTTTGCTCCTTAATATGAAAAATCGGAAATCTCTACTTCTCACAAGCATCTGAGCAGTTATGCTCTCTTCTGCATCATTTGAATAGCCGTGAGGAAGAAGAAAAGCTAAGGATCCATTTGGCCATGAGAATCATTCACTTTTTTCCGGAAAAATTGTTTTCACTTTATTTGGAAAACACCTAAAACCCTGTTTTCACTTTCAATACATTCAAAGTGAACAAAATATTTTTTTGCAAAACCTATAACCAAACATAACTCATCTTCAACTCATACTTCAAAAATTCCAAGTGAAAAAATATTTGGTTTCTATGACCACACGCCTACTAAATATATATTTCTAGTCTTAGGACTGGAAATCAAGATAAATTCAATTCTCAAAGATACAAGTAAGAGCAATCAATCAACTAAAAAAATCCCAAATCAATTTGAATCCTCCATATCAATGCCTCAATTCATTTGCTAACCCTAAAATGGCGGAATCGATGGATCTGCTATAGAAGGGCTAATAAATTGGTAACCTAAATGAGGTTAGAGAATAAGAGTAGATATCAGGGGGGAAGAGAGGCATCTAATAAAGAGAAGAAGTTAGTATACCCTTCGGCGAAGATGTTCATCGGGAATACCAGAGACCATACCGATCTCACCGGGCTTTATTTCCACCAACGCGTCCGATGCAAATTGTCTTAGCCATATGGGGGTTACAGAACATCGCCAGCCGGCGGTTTGCGTCGCTATTCGTCGCAGAGAGCTAGCCATTTCCCTGAGATGATGATGATGATGATACAATCCGGAGCTCAAGTGATGAACTTGCCCTTTGTATTTTTGGGAAGAAAACAACACGCAATAATAAATCCAAAAATAAATATTTACTATTTCAATTAGTAGGTAATAAGCTTTTTAAAACTAATTATTCCCTGTGTTCCGTAATAGGTGGCATTTTAGTCAAAAAAAAAAAAAAATTATTCCATAATAAGTGGCACATAGTAATTAGGTATTATTGTATTCTCAATGTCAAAAGGATCACTACTAGGACATACTCTAATCAAGAGGAAAAAAATTATTTTTATTATATAAGGATAATTTAGTAAATTTCAGATTGCAATATTAATTTCTTAATATGCGTATTTTTTTGTTAAGGTGACACTTATTATGGGACGGAGGGAGTATAGAGTATTAGTTATCACAAAAAAAAAACAATTACTATTATATGAACAAGTAAATACGCTTTAAATGACCACAAACATAAGTACTGTATCAAGGAAATACTTAATAGCCTGTTTGGCTAAGTTTCTAAAACTAACTTATGTTGAAAATTACTTTTAAAAAAATATTTTGTGAGAAGCATTTGTGTTTGGATAATTAATTTAAAAAGTACTTTTGAGCAGCAATTAGCGTTTGACCACGCTTTTAAAAAGTGTTTTTAAGTGTATTTTTCTCGAAAGTGCTTATGGGAAAAAATTACTTTTTTTTAGCTTCCGAAAAACTGCTTCTGCTGCTCCTCAAAAGTACTTATTTCTCCCAGAAGCTTGCCAAACACCTCACTTTTTTTAAAAATAAGCACTTTTTAGAAAAAATAAGTACTTTTGTAGAAAAATAAGCTTAAGCACTAAGTACTTTAAAATACTTACTTTTTAAATATACAAAACACTTATAAATTATATCTGAGAAAATAGCTTTGTAAAGAATACTTCATATCATCTAAAGATAATGTTTTTAATTGACTTTTAATTTATTTTTTATTAAAAAAAACAACAACAAAGGTTGATAATACGGAGGATAAAATAGATATTTCGCCGCTTGAATGACACGACTTTACTAGATAATTTTAAATAATTGAATAACCTTCTGCGTAATGAACTCCTCCAAATGCTTTGGTATGCATGTCTTGTTATACGGTAAAAATGTTTTTCCAAAAGATTCCCTTCAGACTTATAGGCAAAGATTGTTTTCATTTAAAATATCCAACTCTTACGAAAAATATTCACATCAAACCAGTGAATACAACTCGTACTGTATATATCACTGTTTCTATTTAACACTTATTAGATATTATTGTCAACCATTAGTCCATTACTCAAAGAGTATTATCAAAATGTTTTAGTTATCACTCAGTGGCGGAGCTAAAATTTTTGGTAAGGTTATTCAAATATTGATGAGTATATAATTTTTTTCGATGAATGAGTGCAACAATTTTTTTTTTTTTAACATCATCACTGCACACCCGCCTAAAAATTTATGGTCCATTTGATTTTGCAAGTTATTCTTGATAAATTTCATTGCTAGAAAACTCTTACGGTGATTACAGTATCAAATGACAGCAAAAACATACCAGTGTACATAATCCCACTAGTGGAGAACAAAAAGGGGCATTCCGAGAATGTTACAAAGCGAGAGATAACGACTAGTTGATTTTCTTTGGAAAAAAAAAAAGAAGGAAAGAAAGAGAACAAAGTTTGATAATTAAAATATTCACAGAAGCAATTAAAAAATAAAAGAGAACTAAATAAGTGGTTGCTAACTTGCTATTAGATCTTGTTGTCTTCTTTTTAACAATACGTCTTCTTCTTTTACATGAAATAGGAAAGGAAAGAAAAAAAAAAACTTTAACAAATGAGTCTAACGTAACTCCAAACCAACATAGGAATAAACCAAATGCAAATCATAACTCAAATATAAATAAGGTTAGTCGTAACATGAAAGAAAATAAGTTCAAATACAAATCAACCAAGTAGCTTCAGACATTGTTTTTATGTTTTCTTTTAAAGAAAGAAGATGATCAGCGTTTGACGCAAGTTTTAAATCGCGACTTTTAGATAAAATTGAACACCCTTAACTCTAAGCTATTTATCTCAATTATTTTAAGGGTGTTCGAAATTTAATTAATATCCAGTTAACTATAATATCTACTCCATATAATAGTACCATTTTCCAGCCAAGGGTGTGTAGATGACCACCCTTGGCCATGAGTGGCTCCGCCACTGTTATCACTTACACTATGCCTTTTGTGATTTACATTATACTCCCTCCGTCTCAATTTATGTGGCACTTTTCGCTTTTCGAGAATCAATTTGACTAAACTTTAAAGCTAATTTGGACTAGATAAACTCAATATTTTAAGATTAAAATTTATATATTTGAAAACTACGTGAAAAGTAATATATATTGCAACTTTCCTCATATCAATTTGGTGAAAAAAACACATATTAAAATGTTGGTCAAAGTTCATGCAGTTTGGGAAAGTGAAAAGTGCCACATAAATTGAGACAAATGGAATAGTATACTTTTTTATCCAATCAAATACTGAATATTGATTTAAAAAAAGATTTTCCGTATGTAAAATATTTTTTAAATTAGAAAATATTTTTTAAATCACAAAGTGTGTTGATGCTGTGATGCACAATTATCGTTGTTATTGCTTTAAACTTATCTTAGTGAAGAAAATATGAAGCATAAATATCAAAAAAGGAAAAGAACAAAAGAGGACTCCATATATAATCTCCGAGTGTGATTGAAGAGAGAAGCGAGTAATTGGTGAAAGAGAGAGAGAAAAAGCATAGGCTTTTTATGGGGCTTAGGAAACGACAACTAACAAGCCTAGTGATCAATGAAGTGGATTGCGAAACAAGAGGTTTCAGGTTTAAATTCCACGAAGATAAAAATACTAGGCGATTTTTTACGATCTTCCTGGCTTTGGCGAATAGAGTTAACGATACATGTGCTTGTGGGATGTAATAGGTATCTTGTCGAATTAGGCCAACTCAATGAAGAAATGGTACGAACACTACGGTTATAAAAAAAGAAAAAAAGAAAACGACAACTAACAAGAGGAGATTTGGAAAGAGACGACCATAATTTGAGCTCAGAGGTTAAAGATAAGCGTCTAGGGAGGTAAAGATTACTCCCTCCCGATCAAAAAGAGTGTCATCTTCTTAGTCTTTATTTTTTGGTTTAAAAGAGTGTAAAGAATTAACCTTATTTTTTCAGATTTACACTTATTAAGTGTTAAGTGACCAAATCTCAATACTTATCTAATTAGAGATGTTTTAATCAAATTACCTATTCTTGGTCTAGGAGTTAGTATTTTCTTTAAGTGTTGTGCAAATGTCGCAATGTATACTCTTTTTTATCCAGAGGGAGTATCAAATAGCCAAGTTCAAAGGATAATTAAGACTACGGATAATTTAGGTGTGCAACTAATAGTATGTGCTAAGTATAAGAGGGTCTTTACGTATTCTGCCATAAATAATCTAAAATGGTTACGAGTCATTTATTGGAGAACTTAAGTAAGAGCTCGAAAGAGAGTCGTTGGTTTGTCAACCCATGAATCACATAGAAAAATGCCCCTACCATATAATATATACGTATAGTTAAGCGAGACCGTGCTTGAAAATGACCTGATTTCCAACGCACCAAGCACAATAATCTAAGACTACCAGACTTTTTAATAATCTATACGTTATTTTCTCAACGCAGGTATAGGAGCAGATTAGTATATGTCCTTCATTCTTGCAATGTAACTTTGAAAGGAAAAGTAGTGAACAACCATGGGCAACCACCAATTCCCTGGCAGTTGAGGGGACGAACGATGAAGACTCTAAAGGCCAGATTCTTGAAAGCTCGTATCAGGAAACAGAGAAGATTGAGAGAAAAGATTTTTGGAAAAGATTTGAATAAAACTGAAATTTGAAAAGATTTGAATGAAACTGAAATTTTAAGCCCGAAAGCTCATCACACTACTCCATCTGTCTCAATTCATGTTCAAATGTGTTAGATATATAGTAATTATGTAAAACAAAGTACGAACATGAGCAAATGAGAGACCAAAAAGGGAGAAAATCTAGAATTATTTTGGAAAAGATTTGAATGAAACTGAAATTTTAAGCACGTCTAGCCTGTTTGACCAAGCTTCTAAAATCAGTTTATTTTCAAAAGTAGTGTTTGACCAATTTATTTAAAAAACACTTTTGAGTAGCAATTAGTGTTTGACCAAGCTTTTTTAAAGTGTTTTTAAGTGTATTTTTCTCAAAAGCGCTTTTGGGCAAAAGCTATTTTTTTTTTTAACTTCTGAAAAACGGTTTCTGCTACTCCCCAAAAACACTTATTTTCTCTTAAAGACTTGGCCAAACACCTTAATATTTTAAAATAAGCACTTATTAAAAAAATAAGTACTTTTGGAAAAAAAATAAGCTTCGCCTTAGACTGAATGTGATTTCGTTAATATTTTTATGAAAATTAGACCAATAGCTTCTACTATGTTTCTCTCTCTAGTTTAGGGTAGAAGTCTGACCCATAACTTTGGGATGTTTTCAGGGCCTATAATATTGATATTGCGACGCTCAATGTATTTATCTTCTACTCTGCTTCTCTCTGCTGTTAAGGTGATATCCAGTTTGATGTTGAAAAAGGAAGACGTTTCATTACCCTTGCTGGAGTGCAAACAATGGACCATAAATTCTTGGATCTCAAAATATTCCCTCCTCGGTATATACAGGCTCTTAATGTCATCTCCATGTTTGGAGAAATTGACGATACTTCCTCAAAAAATATGTTTTCAATTGATTTCTTGCTGTCATTTTCAGATTTTGTGTGAGTATTTCTCAATTTCAATACTATAACGTTGCATTCTGAAATCAGCCAAAACATATAGTTAAATGATCTTCAGCTGTTAAGCATATATAACGGCCACTTGATTTGTGATTCTTCTGTATCATAGGACTGCACTTTCGAAGATTACTGGTATGTAAACATTGATTTGTTGGAAGACAACTACCTCTCCTTGCAAGAAAATATGTTCACAGGTTCTTTTAAAGGTGTCAACCGGTTCCAACCGGAACCGGATTCATTATGGAACTGGTTAACCGGTTTTAAACTCCAAAACCGGCCGGTTTTGTTTTAAATATTTTTTTTGTTTTGTATTATATATATATATATATTGTATATTGTAGGTATATTTACATATGTTATCCTTTATAATTAAAGTTTAAATACCTAACGTAACGAAGTCAACGGAATAGTGTTTTTTCGATATATATATATTTAATATATATTATTTATTTATATGTTTATATATGTATTATATATATATATATATTAATAATATATATATAAATATGTATATATGTATATATATATATACTATATATACTTAATATATATACAACTATATATAATATATATAATAGTTTATAATATATACTTATATACTATATATACATATATATATATATACTTAATATATATACTAAATATATGTTTATATACGTATACATATATATATAACTTATATATACTTATATATATGTATAACTTAATATATATATATATATATATATACTATATATACTTAATATATATACTTAATATATATAAATATATGTATAACTTAATATATATACTATATATACTATACTTATATATATAGTATATACTATATATACTTATATATGTTTAAGTATACTATATAACTATATATATATATACTTATAAGTATATATCTATAGTATATATTTAGGTATATTATATATATACTTAATAAAAGTAAAAATATGAACACAAGTATAATAGAAGTAAGCTCAATGAGCCATATTTTTATTCATTCTTGGATAATATTTATTTGCAAGTTGTATTTTTTTTTAACTTGCAAATAATACATGAGTTGTACAAAAATAGTAGAATAATAAAATCACCAATTTTGAACCATTTCGTTAATTTCCCCCATCATATTCGGTCATGGAAATATCTTCAAAGTCTTCCATTTGGTCGGTCCACTAGCTATCAAATCTTCAATTTCTTCCTCTTCGCCTTCCTCCGCTTCGAGTTTTGGTTGCGTCGCTCCGATCTAATCCAATCTCGAATGCACACTAGTACTTGCAAGCTAAAGCGGATAATGAATGTCTATGGTCTCCAATTTCTTTGTCTTCCTTGGCTAAATGCGCTCTCCGAAGCCACGGTTGATACTTGAACCGTAAGGATATCTCGAGCCATTCTTGAAAGTACCGGATAGCTTGCCTTGTACTTCTTCCACCATGCTAAGACGTCCACCTCATCCGGTTGGTTGATATCTACATTTGGGTGCATCAAATAAAAGTTATATTCATCAAAGTTTGCGTAGAAGAAGAAGTTGGCTGTGAATGTAAAACTTTTAAACCCGACAAGCCCTTTTTGCTACTTTGAGAAGTAGTAGGGCGTGGAGCAACGGGTGTTGTACGTTCTTCCAAACTAGAATAATAAGTAAAAAACTTTTCTAAACTCATCATCAATAGCGAGTTCGGCTTGACTAAAGATGGTTGAGCTCCCGCTTCAATTTCTAAAAATGTATAAATTTGACTAACCAAATTTTTAGTATAAGACAGTTTTAAACAAGGATTTAAAAGGAACCCAATATAAATAAAGTTGGGATGGGAAAAAAATACTTCTTAAATTTGATTATTATTTCAAAAATAGCCGCTTGATAAGGGTTTATGTTTATACTCTTGTAAAACCCTAGCTATTTCCGCTAAGTAGGCTAAAATTTCGATTACCGTGGGATAAAATTGTCTAGAAAAAGCAAGAGTTGCATTATAAAAAATTTCTAAGAGTTCAATACATTCTTTAACATCTTCCCAATGCATAAAATTTAACCAATCGACTATCGGTATTATATTTGTTGTGAACTTGTTGTATGGGAATCCTATACTCATATGCTTGTTGTAGCATAATGTAAGTGTAGTTCCACCTAGTCTCAATTTCTACTTGAATTTTCCTAGGTCTAAGGTTATTTTCCACACAAGCATTCTTAAAATCTCTAATTCTTCCCCTATTAGCATTACAAAAAAAAAAACGCAACAGCATTTCTAACTTTTTGAACAGAATCATCAAAATGCACAAGACCATCTTTAACAATTAAATTTAAAATGTGACAACTACATCTTACATGAAAAATATTTTTTAGAGGAGGGTTTTTTTCTCTTTTTAAAAGACCAACTGCCTTTGTATTATTAGAAGCATTATCTAAAGCAATACAAAGTGTTTTTCTATAAATGTTAAAAAATCTCATAATAGTAGACATTGAATCGACTAAAAATTTTCCATCGTGACGACCTTTTCCTTCGTCATATAAAAAAGCTATAATTCTTTTTTGCATAACCCGATTGTCATCAACCCAATGACATGTAATAGCAAAAAAATCTAAATGGTTAATACTAAGACCCAAATCGTGATAAGACAAACATTACAATTTAAAGAATTAAATACGTGGCGCAAATAAAATCTATATTTTTTAAACAAATCTATAACATCGGCTCTACAAGTACTTCTAGGAATACCCTCAAATAACGGATTATAACAACGTTGAATGTAAGTAACAAACCCCAAACCCGAGGGAAAGGAAAATGGTAAACAATCATAAGCTACCATTTTAGCTATTTCTACGCGTTCTTTTTTCTTGTCATACTTAAAATTTCTACCGGTTCGTGGGTCTATCGTCATTTGAATCCCCCACATTTGAACCCGTTTGCTCTCCCCAAGCATCCATATGTTTGGTTCTCATATGAGAATTTAGTGTACCCGTTCCACCATCCTTACCGGTTCCTTGCTTAAAACTAAATACTTGTCCACATATGTTACATGTAGCCGATTGGTTTTCCTATTCTTAGTCATAAATTTCCAAATTTTAGTTTGTTGGCTTACGAGTTCTAGGCGGTTTGTCTTGTGTATGTGATTGTGCGGGACATGTATCTCTATGGGATTTTCGGGGGTTGTGTTTCATCATCATCATTTAAGTCTTCATTAAAAGTGTCGGTAAAATGTTGTTGCATTGCCTCATGACCTAAAAGTGGATTATTTCCACCAACATCAATACCTAAATTAGGTGTTTCTTCCACAAATGTTTCCTCATTAAGCGCACCCCTAACAATACGACTACTACTACCGGCACCACGTCTTAATCTCTTTGACATTATTAAATAGAATTAATTTAAATCACAATCAAATAAATCACAAGAAAATAAATTACAACAAATTAAATTGCGTAAATTAAATTGCGTAAATTAAATTGCTAGAATTAAATTGCGAAAAATAAAGATAGAGTTGGAACGAAGGTACCAAATTGCCGGATTAATTTCCAACAAATTCAAGGCGGCTAGAATTGCAAATCCACCAAAGCTACTTCGGATTGTTGCAAAATCACCAACTCCACCAACAATATTATAATTGCAAAATTAATAATGGAAGTTGAAACTATAATAAGACTTTGTGGCTAGTTATTGCAAAATAATTATAATTGAGAGATTGAGATTTGAGAGAAAGATGAAGAAGAGTGAATTGGTGTGAATTAAAATGAAAATGAAGAAGGGTTTATATAGGGGTGGGGGATGGGTTAAAGTGTTAAAAAAAAAAATTTGGGGCCAAAAATTAACAAAATGGCCGTTTGGCAACGCCATTTTTTTGCAAATGGACCGTTGCCAACGGTCCATTAACAGACAAGCTGGCCCAACGGCTCTTTCCTTTTTTTTTTTTTTTTTTTTAAATTTTCACCGGTTAAACCGGTTTAACCGGTCCGGTTTTACCGGTTTAACCGGTTCCGGTTCCTAAAATATTGGAACCGGACCGGTAAACAATTACACGGTTAACCGGTTCTACGGTTAACCGGTCCGGTTACCGGTTAAAACCGGTTAGCCCGAACCGGTTGACACCTTTAGGTTCTTTGCAGAATCTGAAGAACGCAAATGTTATTTCGAACTGTTGTAGTTATTGCGATGGAGCTAACACAATGAAGATTATTCTTGAAGTCTTTGCATGAGCGTGCAATAAATCTGGAGAAACTAGTTGTACAACCAGAGAGCTGGACATGCAACATCTGTTCAACTACTAATATCTGTAAAATGATAGAGAATTTGTTAGCTTTTCCAGGAGCTTCTAATACTGCACTTATTTACTTAGGATAAGTCTCCATTGTTGACTTTCAGGGGGAGTAGAAACTTTAATATTGAGTATTTGGTTCAAATATATTTGAAACTCTTATACTTATTTGGTTTTGATATGTTTCAAAGGTTTTATTTTTGTTTTGCCGTTATTGTAAAGAAATTGTTAAACCATCAAATTACTTAAAGTGATAGAGCAGTGGGGGTGTGGTGTGCACCCGAAAATTGGAGGTCTATCATTGTATCTCGTAATATTAGTCTTCTTCTTTGTAGAAGTACCGATACCTTTTATACATCGTTGTGGTGTGCACCTGAATTTTTTTATTTTGTCTCATAAGTTGGTGGACCCAAATCTTACTTTTTTTTTGCGCAGATTATCCTTCATTTGGGGGGGTCTTTAATTTTTGCCCTTCAAATTGGTGGTCTTTAAGTTTTGCCCTTCATCAAATACTCCGAGATTATGGGTTCGAACCCCAGCTTAGTAAAAAAAAAAAATCGCAAGACAGAATTTGGGCCTTATAAGGGCAAAAGTTAAAGATCACCAATTTGAGAGATAAAAATTAAAGACCACCCCCAACGAAGGCCAATCCTGTAAATTGCCCCAAATCTTACACTTTTGGACCCACAATCTTTAGGTCCACTTTCTTGCGAGACAAAAAAACCTTATGCACACAACTAGGGGTGGGCATGGTATGGTATATACCGATTACTATACCGAAATCGATATTTTTTATACCGTGATTTTGGTAATATGGTATTTGGTATAGTATTTGGTATGCATTTTTAAAAAGTTTGGTATTCGGTACGGTATACAATATTTATAAAAATTATACCGACATACCGAATACCATACCGAAGTATATAGTTACATATACAATTCATATATATTAGTATTAAAATACTCACAACTACTATATAATCTAGTATTAGTACAAAATTAATTGTTTAGATATTGGAATTTTGACTAATTAAACTTGATTGAAATGCTCTTTTTGGCTATTGATTTACGAATAGGATTGCTTATGCTTTCTTTTGAATATTTTTACATGTGTGAGGTGTTAATACGATATTATTGAGACGTTTCTTGAATAGCCGAAGTCATAATTCTCTATTATATGAGTATGTATAAGTCAAATACGAACAAAGTATGGTTATCGATTTACCGTACCGTAAAATACCAAAACCGAACTTCAAAATACCGAACCATATCGAATAATTTTGGTACGGTAATGGTATAGTATTTTAAAAAATCGAAAATCGAAATTACCGTACCGAAATTTCTAATACCGTATCATACCGTACCATGCCCCCCCTACACATAACTAATATCAGTTGTGTGATGTACCCAAAAATAATCACAGCTCTTATAAAATCACATCCCCTTCGACTTGGGGATAAAATCATCTCTTATTTTGGGATTACAGCCCAACATCACATCATTGAACAAGATAAAAACTGCATCAGCCATCAGATGTTTGATAAAGCTAATTCAACCTATTCCAAATGCTCATTCTGGGCTCCAAATGGCGCCTAATCCATAATGCTTGGGTATGTTGTTTTTCATGGAAAAAAAAATAAATTTCCAAAAAAATCCCTACTACTTGTGTAGGCAATTAGTTGTTTTCATTTACAAATATCCAACTCTTATAGAAAAATTTATCAAATCAAACCAATTAATACAACTCTTGCTACTCCCTAAAAGCACTTTATTTTCTTCTAAAAACTTGGCTAAACACCTCATTTGGCAAATAGGCTATTAATTTTGGAAATATTGTATGTTTTTTCAAGGTTTAAAAAAAAAAAAAAAACAATACCGCAAGCATGACAGTAAAACTAGGAACTATCACGATTTGCTCTTAACTGAAAACTTAGGAATAATCAAAAGCTTAACACTACCATTTATTTGCGCTCGCTCCATTTATTGCCTCCATCTCTGATTCCCCCCTCCCCAACCGAAATCTTCATCTATTAATGTATTAAGGATATGATATGTCCAAAGGAGCGTACAACATCACGGACAATCCAACTTGGGAACATTCTTTCTGATCCCAAGAAAATTCATGCAACAAGGAAATTGAAAACTTAGCTAAGTTATGAGAAACAACATTAAACCTTCTAGGAATATATACAAACTCAACATGATCTAGACATGAAGACATGCTCCAAATATCTTCACAAAGAATAGGAGCTATCTGCGTCGAGTGTTTCGATTGAAAGAGGAAGGAAGACAACTCAAATGCCAGCATAGAAATAGAAAGAGTCATGCTTCAAAGTGGAACATTCACGTCCCAAGTAGTCTTCATAGTTTTCTTCAAGATATCTACTACACCTTTCGCATTAGAGAAGAGATAAAGTTTTCTCATCCATTTAGTATCGCTGTTTCCACAGCTTTACTAATTGCAAAAGCTTCAGCAATCATAGACTTCCCAACGCACTGAATCGGGGATCCATAGGCATGAAGCAAAACACCCTTGCTAACTATAGCAACCAAACCAACGCTCGCTTTCTTTGATTCAACCTGTAACCCTGCATCAAAAAAGAAACATATTCCCTCTTGGGGAACTGTGCCTTGATATTCATTATTCTCCCGTACATTACCAGTTGAGGACTCGGCAAGAATTATTTCAAGATACTTATTATACTCAAATAAATCTTTTGCCACAATGTCTGAGGGATCAGTTAATTCATTATTAAAACACCATGCATTTCTAGACTTCCATATATGCCACATTATCATTACTGTCAAATTTAGAACACCAGCAGAACTAGAACACGTTTTTGCCATATTAATTTTATCATTCCACCATAAAGAGAAGCCAGAAATATTATCGAGATCATTCCAAATTATAGGGTTCATTTTCCAAATTATTTGAGAATCATGACTCTGAGAAAGCATGTGTTCTACGGTGTCTTTTTCTAAACCACATCTCTTACAAACACTACTCACATGATTCATTCTTTTCCTCATTATATGGTTTACTGGTAAGGTATTAAGCACACACTTTCTTAAAAAATGTTATGCTTACTTTTAATTTTCCTTGCCCATAGATAATCCTAAAAAGCTTCGGGGAAAGCCTCCATCTCTTATTCTCTAAGTATTGGTAGTAATTCTTAGACGCTAAAATGACATAACAGAAAGTAATGGACTAAAAGTAAAAATTAACTATGGGACTGATTTTGACGGAATAGCAAACTACTATAAAAAACTTGAGCCCTCGGTATTGACGCCGCGATAGTTTCCCCACTTCTTAGCCCTAATTCCTATGTGTTCTTTCTCAACAAACGAAAACTAGTGTGACAATACAACCATGGCCGACCAAGGCCAATCTGCTGATGATGCAGGCTCTATAGGCCTGATTCTTGAAAACCCACCTCAGAAAAAAGTGAAAATTGAGACAGAATATGCAGAAACTGTCAGCATTGATTGGATCAGTAAGCTTCCTGACGCTCTTATTGTCCAAATTCTTTCTCTCTTACCCATAACTGATGCCTGCAGAACAACCATTCTCTCTAAACGTTGGGAAAACCTCTGGACCTTTATAAACAACGTTATTTATGACGATAACAATTGGTCGACACTTAACAACTTCATTTCCTTCGCGGACAATGTATTACCTCTCCTTAGCTGCTCTACCATTAAAAATTTCAATCTAACTTTCCCGTTCGACTATGATGATGGCGTGACTTATAGTTCCATCATTGACAAGTGGCTTAAATTTGCCACGAATAAAAAAGTGGAGGATCTCTACCTGAATATATGGTATACTGATGAAGCGACTAAACATGACAAACCCTATATGTTGCCACAAGTTTTCTGCAGCAGCTCATCGATTCTATACATCGAGTGCTGGAATTGCAGAATATCAGAAGATTGTGTACTAAATTGGACATCCCTGAAGAGTTTAATTCTGGGAAAATTGTTTCTCCAGGATGAACATGTTGAACAGATAATGTCAAATTGTTCTCAATTGGAATCTTTGGCGCTATGTGGCTTTTGTGGTTTTAGTCGTTTGCACGTAACTTCTCCAAAATGCAGGCAACTGCAATTGATCGATCACGAACATCCTGAAGGAGAATGGGGTTCACGCGAAGGTGCTTGTTTCTTCGAAATTGTTGCTCCGTATGTTCAAAATTTAAGGATTTCTGGGGATCTCTATCATATGAAAATTAGGTTCGGGGACTTGTCATCATTAGTCCATGCTGATCTTACTTTCTGCCGCGATGAAGATGGTGTAATTGGCGAAACCATAGTGAAAGAACTTTTGGTAAGCGTACGTTGTGCCAATGAGCTATCGGTCTCATCCTGGTGTATCAAGGTTAGTTGTCAGTCCCAATTGTCTCCAGTCTTTTTGTAATGATTGTGAATATAGCTCCTGTTTTCTATCTGCTATATTAATATTAATTGATGATCTATCGGGTTCCCCTATTTTGCATGAAAGGTCAGAGCCATTCAACCTGGTTGTAGGATGAGGGTTATGATACTGTCAACTAATGGTCACGAACCTAATTAATTAGCCTATGATTCATTTCCTATTACAGTTTGTTTGGATGGTTGTTACCTGTTGTATTATATTGTGTTGTTAGTTTAGATGCAATGTTTGCTTTTATTGTTACTTAAATTTTACTGTAACTTCAAATCCAATGTTATGTAGCAACGAAAAGTCTCAGTTTGTGTAACGACCAATTTGGTGTTATCGCGTTGTTACCTTATTTCTTTTTCCCATTTTTATTTTTATTTATTAGCTAATAATCTTATTTTATCCTTTACCTAATCTTTTTATAGTAGCTCTACCTCCTCACATACTTTTCTTGTAGGTTTATCGAATTGTGACATTATGTTACGATGGGAAACGATACAATCTATCCAAACGTTATATTCACCAGAACAATACAGTACGATACATACAATACAATACGATACATTATGAAACAATACATAACAACCATCCAAACAAAGTGTTAACTCATATAGTTTTGGTCTAGTACGTGAGGTTAAATATTGGTTCCTTCTATTGGTTTAAGTTGGAAGCAACAAGTTCTTACGAGAATAGAAACTCAATAGCTCTCTGAAGGTTACACGGATTTAGAGTAAACGTAAAAGAGACAAGCGAGAAACCAATAAAATGGTACAACTAGTGGCGAATCCAGGATTTTCACTAAGGGAGTTCGAAAAATAAAAATGTAATTTCTGAGATTTGAACTTTAAACCTCAAGGTGAATTTTGAACCCCCTAAACCACCGAGCCAACCTATAGTCTCGTGTTCAGGGGATTCAAAATCTATATATGTACATAAGCAATAAAAGAATTTGTAATTTTTTGCCGAGGCGGTTCGGGTGAACACCCTCCCGCGCCCCTAGATTCTCCACTGGGTACAACCATTACTAATTCTTTTTAGCACTAATTAGTAACCTTAGTAATTTTATACCAAATTTATGGAGAATCTAGAATTATTTTGCAAAAGATCTGAATGAAACTGAAATTTTAAGCATATTAGAAAACAAATAGACCTACCATGTTTGTGAATACGAGATCAACAAGGCAACAAACATGTTGAGAAGAATAAGTTCCAACCCTAAAAGAAGCAGCCAATGGTTTTAGAGGGAGCCTTCGCTTTATCGCAAGCCAAACACTGTAGCCATTCCTTTTGCCCCTTTTGGATATCGCTCTTTCCTTGCTAACTTCTTTAAGATTATTCTGAACTTTAAACATCTTTAGTTGGATATAATCATCACACTGTAATTTTATAAGTAAACTTGCTTGTATTTTCTTTACAACGTACGTTTGTTTTTCTAATAACTTGCGAAGCTATTGAAAAGTTCAGAGGCTCATCAAATTTCGGAGAAAGAGAACAATTTTAATATGCTTTCTTGGGGAAGTGGGGTGTCAAGGATGGAAGTTTAAACCATAAGTTCGGGATATTAATTTATAAGCCCTGTAACTTTGATATCGTGATACTCAGTTCTATTCTGCTTCTCTCTTCTGTTTAGGTGATTTCCGAATTGATGTTGAAAAAGGAAGACGTATCCTTACCATCTCTGGAGTGCAAATGGTTGGCGATAAGTTCTAGAATTACAAAATATTCCTTCCCTGGTATAGACCACCTCTTAAGGTTAACTCCTTATCTGGAGAATTTGATGATATTTCCTGCTATGACGGTATGTTTTCAATTGATTTCTTGCTTCGAGATATTTTTTTTGTCTTTTTCACTATCATTTTTTCCCCTCATGTTTGTTGCATTTAGTTAGAGGTAGTTATGTTTCATGGTATAGGTTCCATCCTTTATGTAATTGCAGAAAATTACCTTTTGAGGCGTAATATTAGGCCTTTGATACTGAACTGGCTGTCTATTGTACTTACTGTGGGGGTGGGGGGGGGGGGTGTTCGAACTTTTCTTTTTGTTCTTGTTCTAAAGATAAGTGACCAAATTGTTGTTGCACTAAAGATGTTTCGTTCTATGATGAGTATTTAATTATTTCTTATTCTGTTTGGCATAGAAATTTTACTATCAGATGTCTATTGATCTCCTACCGACCCAATGGCAAAATTGTAGTACTTCTCCTAAAGTTTTTATAAGCGATTTATCTCATTATATTACGCGATTGTGCAAAATGTTCCTCCTAAAAGTGGTATTAATTCCCCTAAAGAAAAATTCGTCTGCCAGATTTTCTTTCTGAAAAGCATTTTCACTTACGTGTCAATTGTTGATTACAATGTTACTTATATGTCATTTTACCTTGTCAAAAAGTATATGTCATTTTAGATATTTTTTTTCTGTGTAACTCAATTTCGACACTACAGCTGTTAAGCTTACCACTTACCTGATTTGTGCTTCTTCTCTATCTTCAGTACTGCGAATGTTCCATGGATGGAAACATTGATTTGTCAGAAGACAGTTACCTCTCCTTGCAACAAAACATATTCAAAAGTTCCTTACAAAATTTGAAGAATGTAAAGGTTGTTTCACCATTTTGTAGTAATATCACAACAAAGCTCCCTCACTTCTTGAAGTTTTTGCTTGAGCATGCAATAAATCTGGAGACACTGGCTATAGTGCCAGAGCACAAGGGATGCAGCAGCTGTTCTACTAATATGTCAAAACTGACAGATGATTTGTTAGCTTCCCCAAGAGCTTCTGGTAGTGCAGTTCTTTCCTTTGGATCATCTTTCAATTATATTTGAAACTCTCATGTGGTTAGAAAGCCACCTGATTGGGATTTGAGTGTAATCTGCTAGAATTGATTAAACTAATGGTGATACATTATCAATGATATAATACAAGTACTATTTGCTATTCCTTCCGTTCGTCCTACGAGAAATCATATGGTTTTGATTATTATGGTGGGAACATTTTAGAACATCCGGAGTTGGGGAAGACTTTTTTTTTTTTTTTTTTGTTGGGCCAGCGGTTCGTGCACTCATTCCTTATGATGTAATATTGTTACTACAGTAACACCTCTCTGTTACGGCTTCTCCTGTAACATTACATTTCGATAACAATCAAATTTTTTCGGAATATTTTTTATGTTATATTTACCTCTCTATAACATCTTTTTACCTATAACAACAACATTCATTTTTATAACTGTACGTTCTTTGTAAAATAACACCTCTATAACAACTATCTTTATTTTTTGATAATATAATGACTAATCATCTTTATAGAAATAGAATATCTAGATTACCAATAATCGATCAAAAGATTTTTACCAAATAATTTGATAATTTAATACACTATTTATGACAAAGAATATTATATAAATATATATTTTCATCATATTTTCCTTTGTTATACAAAATGTAATTAAGATTAGAATTTGGCAATTAAAAATGAAAAATTAGATTTTATGCATCCTTTTTGCCTATAAAAATAAAATATTAGTTAAATATCAATACTGTTATACGTGTATAACAACCATTCGCTAAAATAGCAAAGAAAAAAAAATTGGACCCAATGATGTCGTTATAGAGAAGTTTGAGTGTTCTACACAATTACTAGCATTGATAAAATTATTTTATCAGCTAAATATTTAATTTATCACATCAAATTTGTTGATCCTTCATATAGCCTTTTATGTGACATGAAAACCATATATATACAGTTTAATATTTCGTTGCTGAACTGATATTAATAATAGCTGTAAAAAAATCGGAAAAGGGTCATATTTGCCCTTGTATTATCCAAAATAAAAGCTATATTTTAATCCATATTGTATTTTTTCAACTCACACCGTTGACGTCTTACTTTCAGCTACCTTTACCTCGTCACCCGATAAATCCCCATGTTCCAACATAAAATAACCTATGCTTTTTTCTTTTTTCTTTTTAAATAGTTAAATCTACTCACCCATTTAAATCCTTGTACCCGCTTGTAGAGAAAACACGACCCACTACAAATTAAGACCCGGCTTCAGAAGTTTATGAGCTGATGTCTGGCGCAAAGCTAGTGGCTGACGTGGCCAAAGCAAAACTCCATCACGATCCACATAAGGTTCAAAGATTGGAGCTCGCTAGTTCCGCCGTTGAAATATCAGACATTGAATATCATACCAAAATATTTATTTTCATATACAATCAATATATAATATAAATAATAATATTTTAATTAAAATATAAGCTAATAAAAGATATAAAATTCTAAATTTTATTGATTAGAGAATATTAAACACTTATAATGTAATTATTGGGTACTTCTTATGTTTTTATTATCTTTGTATTTTTTTTAATTTCTTTTTTGTTAGAGTTGTTTAAATTTAGGGTCTTACATATTAGATTATGTAAACTTTATATTAATTGCTTACCTTGATTGATATGCCCTTTCTGTGATAATTAATTAAGGAAAAGAATTTGTTTTGCTTTCTTTCAAAATTAACGTATGTGGAAGGTGCTAATATGATATTATTGAGACATTTCTTGAAAAATCAAAGTCATAATTCTCTACTATATGTAAGCCAAAATCAACCAAACTATGGTGTTATCGACTTACCATAATGTATTTCCGTGTCTTTTTTTTTTTTTTTTTTTTATGTACCAGTTGATTTTTTTAATGTATTTTACTGATTTTTTTTTGATGTATTTCGAGCTGGCTTTTTTTGAATAAAAATACCAAATCAAATATATTCAAATTTTCGTGTATTTGAATGGATTAATTTGGTATGTAGTGATATAGTATTTTTAAAAAACCAAATAGCGTACCGTGCCATGCGGGAGAGAGAGGGGTGAGCCGGAAGGGAACTCCATCTCTAATTCTCTAGTATAGTAATTCACAGAGGGAGACGGAGAAGAGGAAACTAAAATGACTTAACAGAGAGTAGTGGGCTAAGTGTAAATAAAAATTTAACTATGTTATTGATTTAGACGGAATAGCAAACTACTCAGTATAAAACCTATCATTTAAAACCCATCATTTCACCCTTCTTAGCCCTAATTCTTGTAATGACCTCTGAAAGGAAAGTAGTGTAACAACCATGGCTGACCAAGACCAATTCCCCACCAGTTGTGGTGATGATGGAGGCTTTAAAGGTCAGATTCTTGAAAGCACACATCAGACAACAAAGAAGATTGAGACAGAATGTGCAGAAACTGGCATTGATCTGATCAGTGAGCTACCTGACTCTCTTCTTGTCAAAATTCTCTCTCTAATATCTTTAACAGATGCATGTAGGACACCCATTCTGTCTAAACGTTGGCAGTACCTCTCGACTTTTATAGACAACCTTATTTTTGACAACAGTCGGTTGTTTTGGTTTAGTGACAAAAGGTTCATTTTGTTCAGTGACAAAAGGTTCAGTTTGTTCGTGGACAATGTACTACGTCGATGCTCCATAATTAAAAAGTTTTGTCTAAATTCCGGTTTCAAAATTGGCATGTCATATGGTTCCAAAATTGATAAGTGGCTTGAAATTGCTTTGAAGAAAAAAGTGGAGGATGTTGACCTGCATGTATTTTATAGTGCTCCAGGACCATACACCTTGCTACAAATTCTCTGCAGCAGCTCATCGGTTCGAATACTAAAATGCATTTATTGCAGAATATCAGAAGATTGTGTACTAAATTGGACATCCCTGAAGAGTTTAACACTGGGATATTTGTTTCTCAAGGATGAACACATTGAACAAATAATGTCAAATTGTCCTCAATTGGAATCTTTTAAGCTACGTAGCTTTTGTGGTTTTCATCGTTTGCATATAACTTCTCCCAAGTGTAGGAGATTGCAATTGATTGATCATGATCATCCTCATTGGGGAGATTGGGGTTCATGTGAAACAACTTGTTGCTTCGAAATTGTTGCTCCATATGTTCAACATTTAGAGATTTCGGGCTATTTCATTGATGCATATGTTAGGCTTGGGGATCTATCGTCTGTGGTCCATGCCGATCTTAGTTTTCAAATCCATGAACGTGATGCAATTGCCGACAAAACAATTGCAAAAGATCTCTTGCTAAGTGACGTTCTGCTACTGAGCTGTGGACACCATCCTGGTTTATCGAGGTCAGTATATATATTACTAGCAAAATATATCGCCCTATTTTGCATGTCAAGTCAGAGCCGATCAAGCTAAGTTTTCGAATGTGTTGATATATAGTGATTCAGTAAAATAAAGGTTACGAACATGAGTAAGTGACAAAAAGAAAGGGAGAAAATCTAGAATTATTTTGCACAACATTTGAATGAAACTGAAATTTTAAGCACGTCACGAAGAATTTAGACAGACTGATTTCTTTAAATATTTTAATGAAACTTAGATCAATAGCTTCTGCTCTGCTTCTCTATCTTGTTTATGGTAGAAGTTTGACCCATAACTTTGGGATATTTTGAAGTCCGATAATTTTGATTTTGTGATGCTAAATGCATTTACTTTCTACTCTGCTTGTCTCTGCTGTTTAGGTCATTTCCAGGTTGAAAAAGGAAGACGTTTCATTACCTTTGCTGGAGTGCAATCAGCTGACCATAAATTCTTGGATTTCAAAATATTCCATCCTCGGTATATACAGGCTCTTAACGTCATCTCCATGTCTGGAGAATTTAACGATATCTCCTCAAAACGTATGTTTTCAATTGATTTCTTTTTGTCGTTTTCAGATTTTTTTTTTTTTTTTTTTTTTGTGTGTGTGTGTGTATATTCTCAATTTCAGTACTAGAATGATGCATTCTGAAATGGGCCAAAAGCATCTTCCTAATTTTTATACCACTTAACCTCATTTGTGATTCTTCTGTATCGTAGGACTGCAAATATTTGTGGACTATAAACATTGATTTGATGGAAGACAACTACCTCTCCTTGCAAGAAAACATATTCAAAAGTTCCTTGCAGAATCTGAAGAATGCAAAGGTTATTGCGAACTGTTGTAGTTGTCGCTATTTCGCTGACACAACTAAGTTTATTCTTGAAGTCTTTGCTTGAGCGTGCAATAAATCTGGAGAAACTGGTTATAGAACAAGAGATGCAAGTCATGCAACGATTGTTCAACTATTAATATCTCAAAAATGATAGAGAATTTGTTAGCTTCTCCAGAGCTTCTAATACAACTTATTTCCTTAGGATAAATTAATATCGGGTGTTTACTTTCAAGGGGAGTAGAAACTTTAATATTGACCCTTATTGTTCTCCAGAATATTTGGTTCAATTATATTTGAAACTATTATTCTTATTTGATACTATGTTTTTGAAGGTTGTATTTTTTCTCCGCGGTTAGTGTAAAGAAACTGTTAAACCGTCAAATTACTTATAGGTAATTTTTATGATATTGGTAACTTGAATAATTAAGAAAATAAGTATCAGCTATAACTGATTTAACTATACTATTAGTATAATGTAAATCCTGTTTGACATTCCTTCCTTCCTTCGTAAGAGTAACATAAGGTTTTGATACCCGCAAGGGTTGACTGAGTTGGTTGGGTGAGTGGTTTCCCACATGGGAGACCTGGGCTCGATTTCCATCACCAGCAACCTTCTCGGTCAGAGCTCGTCGCACCGAGCTTGTCTAGTGCGGCTTACATCTCCTGTGTGATTTGTGAGTTATTGCACAGTGAGCCGGTTATCCAGTGCACACCCAAAAAGGGTAGCGGTTGCGGGTTTTTCTGAAATTTCGGTAAAAAAACATAAGGTTTTGATATTATGGTTGGACATTTTAAAACAACTAGATTTGTGAAGTAATTTGTCTTCGCGTGCTCATTATATATGATATTTTGTTACTACAGTACTACACAATCATTACCAAGGATAATTTATTTTGTCATTGGTAAAATAATTTCATCAGATAAAAAATATTGTTGATTATTTTGGGATCGATCTGCGGTCCAACATCACATCATTGAACAAGATAAAAACTGTATCAGATGCTGGATAAAGCTAATTCAACCTATCCCAAATGCTCATTCTGGACTCCAAATGGCGCCGAAAATTGTTTATTTTCTTTCGCATTAGTTATATCATAGTTTACTTTGTTAGTTGTTTGACACATGCGCGACAAAAATAATAAAAAAATATACTTACTAAAAGCTTATAAGTATTACATACATGTAACCAATCCACGAACATATTCAAATATTTTTAGGGGAGAATCCGATGACACTGCATGTCTACTACTTTGCCTCTGCCGCCATCACTTCCGCCACCTTCATGTCTGCACTATATTAAAAGTTAGGACTATTTGAGAATCAATTTGGAACGAAGATAACTTACTTGTCACTGACCAAATGGGCTTGGGATTTGCAGATTATGTTTTAATAATATTTCCGAACTTCCCATCATTGGATGTTTTGTCTTCCTTAGAGACCTCTTTCTTAATCTCCACTTCCTCAGAATTACCCCTGCAAGACACCATAACTCAGAATCAATCACGAAACCTTGGTTAAAAGTTTAAACATCAGACCAAGCATTAATACTTCAAAGGGAATATTTAATTTCTTCAATATATAAAACAAAATTATATAAAAAATTTAATTTAACATGATAAAACAAAATTAGTCTACTCCTATTGCCGTTTTTCTAGTCACTCATTCACGAAACACAAAAGGACACATGTACATACAACAGAAACGTTACAAATTATCCGTTGAAGATGACATTTATTTCAAACATCAAACAAAATGTCACGACCTAAATCGGAGGGCCGCGACTGACACCCAAGACCCTACTTGGCTGAGTGCCATACTACCATTCTATTCATAAGTCACAATTTTTTGTGAACCTTTAAATTATGAAATGACG
Source organism: Lycium ferocissimum (assembly GCF_029784015.1). Classification (NCBI taxonomy): domain Eukaryota; kingdom Viridiplantae; phylum Streptophyta; class Magnoliopsida; order Solanales; family Solanaceae; genus Lycium; species Lycium ferocissimum. Next base: position 64,394,193 of record NC_081343.1, read on the forward strand.
CTTCCGTCAGGTAAAACATGAAAAACTTTTTAATAACTCTTTCATCACATCAGGGACTTCTCCCTTATTTTTAAGCCAAAGAAAACCTTTAGTCACAATAAAATCTTTGAATTAATGCATATGAACACATCGACCTACATGACCGTTTTTCACAATTGTCGACATTTCAACGCACTATCCACAGGACACTGTCTGCAAAAGTCTCTAACATGTAACAAGATACCATAACATAAGTTGGGGCAGGGCCCCAACATACCCGTAATGCATCTGACTCAAGGACATACATAAGTACTCTGATTCGGCAACACTCCGAACAGAAATGGTGCTCACCAATACAGCTGATAGCTTGGGAACATCCTATAGCAAATGTCCTCTACTCATCTGTATATACCTGCGTGGCATGAAACACAACGCCCCCCAGGCAAAGGGATGTCAGTACGAATAATGTACCGAGTATGTAAGGCAGAACTGAAACAATATATCTCAATCTGTACATGTAACCAATACTGAGAATCATGTATGTACTAATGAACTTTTAAAACATCACGTGTATATATATAATGCATACCTTCGCCCTGCTCACAGCCCCTTCGGGCATCATAATCATCGTATACCAGTTGATCAGGTGGTTTGTGTATATAATGCCATAGCCCTTCCCCTTCCCCATAAAATCATGTCGTACACATATATATATATATATATATATATATATATATAAGTGTACAAATGCATGATAATCTTTGTAAAACATCAAAAGACTCCCTTCGGAGCAACTTCTAGTTCAAAAATGGGAACTTCTTCCCCTTTTTATTTGTCTCCTTCGAGACTTAAAAATTAAATATGAAATGCATATGAATGAAGAAGCCTTATGAATGTCCCCTTCGGGAATTAGACATCATTATGGAAACGTACAACTTATGGATGCCCCTTCGGGACTTAAGAAGTCAAAGAATTCAGGATATGAATAACACCAATATAAACATAGGACATGAGCTCCTACATCTAAGAGTGGATTCATTATGAGTATCGTCACGTTCGTATTTATCATAGATCATGCCAAAATTAAAGAAGGGATAGCCTTAACATACCTGTCGTCCAATTATATACGAACTCGCTTTGGTTGCCCTTTAACCTATAAGATAATAAGAATAACACTATCATTACTATACGAACGACTTCTTATACGTAAACAGAAGTTACCCTATCCAAAAATGAAACAGACAGCATCTCCCGTGTTCTTCTTACTCCCTCAAACCTCCAAGAAGTGAAACAATCCACAAACAACATCAACAACAATCCCACAACAATTTAATGAGCAACAAGCTTTATTTAGAACCGTTGAAGGAATAGTTCTTTACACCTTTCATTTATTAAATCATCAAAACACTTCTAACAACTTTATACAACTCTTAACAATGACAATGAGTAGTAATTATCCATACTAAGAACCTGAAAACAACCCACTATACATTCGTATACCAATGCTTGTATACACTTTTTTTTTCCGTATATACATAGTATAACAATAACCACCACAACAACAACTACAGCCAATCCCCACGATATTCCAGCCCACAAAACAACTCATAACAATCACCAAACAGCCCGCACGATAACAACAATAATTTATTCGATTTCCTATATAACTTTCATAATTCTTTCATCCAGCAATGTAGATACGACTTGGATAACTCAAATACATCTAGGAGAGAGGATTTCTTACCTTATATGCCGAGAACTACTCTTCTTCCACCTTACTTTACTATGAAGTAATCCCGACTTGTTAGATTCCGAAAGAAATCGATGTTATAATCATGAAATTGACGGAGGAAGGAAGCTATATCTGATCTTGGATAAACTTACTTTGGGAAAACATAAGATAAATTGAATAAGATAAAACATTTGAAAGTGAGGTGCCGAAACTCGTTGGTTACAAAAAAATAGAAAGAATGAAAAGTTATTTTGTATTAGATACAAAAGTGTACCTATATTATAAAATGATCAACAAGAATAAAAATCTAACTACGAGGTTGCTGTACGTCATTTTGTTTGGTTGAAATCTAAAAGTCATAAAAAAAAAATGGAAACCATATTGCAGCCATAATTTTTATGCCAAAAAAAAATGAAAAGGAAATGAAAATAGGAACTTTTAGAAATGTTTTGCCCCTTGGCACGTGTAACCCCACCATGATTAGTTATAATAACTAGTCACCAAATCAAGCCACACACTCTTATATGCATGTAATTAAATGTACTGGTGTCACTTGTCCATAACATATGGACCGTATTTTCCACGTTAAGTTGATCATAGGTTAGTCACATAAGCTCAAAATTATGTTTGAAGTTCAGTGTTTATGTTATATTCAAAATATTACACAAAATATATTTAAACGAATCGGAAAAAAAAAAAAGTTTTGCTAAGTTGGGATGTTGAATAAGTTATCAAGAAAATAATTTTTTTGGACATATTAATTATCAAATAAAGAGAAGAGATAAAAATTTTAGGTCTCAAAATAATTTCTACTCTTATAATAGATAAAAGCTTATTTATAAACTTCCTCGTGTCATGGATATAATATAAAACATATCCAATAAGAAGAAATAGCCCAAAAATATTTCCCAAACATTCTCATACTTCTCAACCTTCCCTCCATTAAATTTCAACGAGTTAAAAAAAGTACCACATCAAGGCGTATAACATTATAATATTGTGTTGCGGTGAAATTTTGTCAAACTTGGGTCTTAAATCTATAGCCTATTGGAGATATCGCGATATTTCGAAGTAAGGTATGAATCTTTCTCTTTTGACATCATTTAAGGCTTATTTACGGATATAAATTTACATAATTATAAGATAACGGAGTACGCCTGGAGAAATATATGAGTATTTGATGGAATATTTTGGCATAATGAGGTTGTTGTTGTTTATTGTTGTTATTGGTTGTTGATTGTTGGTATTGAGAATTCGGGCAAGGCATATGAATCAAGGAAAAAATACCTGCATACCTTAAAAAAGAAATTTATTTAGGACTTAAGAGAAGAGTGTGACAATGAGCCTAATGATAATATTTGTGTATGTAGATTATGAGATGACGAACGATCCTAAATAAATGCAGAGAGATGAACAATGGAATAGTGAGGCAACTATTGGGGAATTGATCCCTTTCTTTAAATGAAAAAAATGATTCCTTTCTTATGAATCCAATGATGTTTTCCAAATGTCCAAAATCCCTTTATGTGAATCCATAAATGTTTTTCAAGAATATTCTTACTAGAGATTCATGATTCAAGGAACAGAAAAAGATAAACGTGTTTTTGATAGAGATTTGTTAAAATCCAAGTTATAACATTACATATGTTTCATAACCTCCTTATTAAAAGTTAGAGTTCATGATTCAAACATGACTTTTTCTTGATAATCCATAAATATTTTCCAAAATGTTCTATTTTCTAAGTCAAAGATTTATGATTCTAAAAATGACAACAACAACGGACATGTTTTTACAATATGAACCAACGATGTTAAAGATGAGAATGTTTCTATGATGATTATGATGATGATGATTTTAATTCTAGAAATTCCAAAGCTTATGATGTTAATACTATTATGAGATTATTTCATGATTTTCTCGATTTTATTCATTGTTGTTGATCTCACCTTATAATAATTGTTCCTTCAATGATTTTAATATAATGGGGATAAACGATAATGATTGATCCATAATATATATCGTAGGCTACCGACCTTACGTCACTCCGATATATACAACTTTGATTGGGCCTTATAAGCATGCTTTATATATATGTATGTATTTTCTCACACCGAGCCGCGCTATAGCCTTCGGTTATGATGATGATATTATATATATGACACCTAAAGGTTTTTTTTTGCTAACCGCATACACCGCCTGGTATTACACACCGAGTCCCGAAAATATTTTTTACGTTACACACCGAGTCTCGAAAGGCCGCTATTCATGCGTTACACACCGAGTCCCATGATGGCCGGCACATTACACACCGAGTCCCGAAAGTAGTCGGACGTTACACACCGAGTCCCGAAAAAAAAACGTTATGATGATGATATTATATATATGTATGTAAGAAAAGGGGCAAAAAATTAAGCATGCATGACATCCGCCTTGATGAGGCAACATAATAAAGACCATGTTACCTTCCAATCTATAGACGGGCAATCCGACGGGTCGGTTCTCTTGAGGTGTTTTTTTCGTTTTTCATTTGGTTGGCTCATTCCATGTTGGTTCCAATTTTTCGGATTACTGCTTTTTTTTTTTTCCTTGATTCATTAATTTCTACTCTTAGTATGAATGTTATGGTATCTTGATTTATTTATTTACACATGAGTCACGTATATAAATATTAATTCCATTTCTATTCTATGCTTATGTAATTTGCAGTTTATAGATTTTCGTGATAAAAGAAAATTAGTCATATTTTTTTGCCGTTTTTCTAGCCACTCATTCACGAAACACAAAAGCACACATGTACATACAACAGAAACGTTACAAATCATCCGTTGAAGATGACATTTAGTTCAAACATCAAACAAAGTTACATTTATAAGATAACGGAGTATGTCCACTAGAATATATGAAATTTCTTGATTTCCATTCACTTAAATATTACACAAAATATATTTTATAAAATTCTAATTTTTCCAACCCAATATCAAGAAAACAATTTTTTTGTACTATTAATTTCAAAAGGAAATGAATTTTCAAGAAAAAAATTTCTACTCTTATAATGATAAAAGTTTGATGTTATAAACGTTTCTCGTGTTGCATATAATTTAAAACATATCCAATAAGTAGTCCTTTCTGAAACAGTGTGAAATGAAGCAAGGAGTCCTTTCGAAACGCATGGATAAATTTATAACCGTAAAGAATCTGTTCAGTAACATCTTTAAGGGAGGAAAAATACTAACTGGAAAATAAGCCGAAAATGCCAAAAAAAAAATGATAAAAAGGTTTAAAATGCGGATAATTTGTACACGCCCAAGACTTGCATGCGAAAATATTTTTTTATTTTAAATGAAGCAAGGGTTCGAACTTTCGAACCTGGATAGATTACTACCGTCGTGGAGAATCTGTTCATTAACATCAGAATTTGAGGGGCAAAAATTAAAGACCAGAAATTTGAGGGGCAACAAATAAAGACCACCCCAAAAGACGGGCAATCCGACGGGTCGGTTTATATTTTATATATTTTATCATTGTTTCTTCCATGTTTTCCCTACTGTTTTTTTTATTACATTTTATGATGATAATATTATAATACATAATTAATTTATAACAAAGTCATTTTGTAATTATATTGGATTTTAACAAACTCTACATTAAGAGGTTATTTTTTATTCTGTTCCGATAAATAAATAGAGATTCTTATTCCTATTCTAATTAACTTGGATAACTAATGAGGAGGTAATTTAATGTTTCCTTAACATGTTTCTACCTCTTATATATTTTTTAAGTAATTTTTAATGGTTGAGTACTTTCATTATTCTCTATTTTTAGTCCACAACACAATTTTACTACAAATCAACTTTTATGCACTAAATAGAAAAATTGTATAGTAAAGATTTTTGGTAACAAAATTAACTCATGGGATCACCGGGATTATCCAACATGACCTTCACATGATTTTTAATATTAATTCCATTTCAAATTCTATGATTTTTAATTTGCAGAATTTCATATAATATGGAAGAACCATCTCATAACATTCTTCGATGACGTTTTTTGATATGATATGAATATATAATAGTTGTGACTAATTGTAACGTTTCTGTTGCATGTGACATGTACAACAATTTTATATTTGTAGTTTTATTTTATTTTATGTAATTTGTTGGTTTTATATATTGATAGCAGCATTAAATTATGATTTTGAACAAGTAGAACATGGAAAACTATATAGTGAAACATTTATTGCGAAAAGAAAAATAAAGAAATGTAGAGATTCTTTTCGTTCTTTTTTATATTTACAAATAAATCTACTTTCGTCGGTGTTGTAATGTTGCAAGTTTTGTCTCTTTTGTATACAATCAATTTATAACGATGGAGGACTGTATATACTATTTCGAGGAAGTTTTGTTAAGTTGTAATTAAGATAGAGGAACAAATTGGTTCCGCTTCAATTTGTTATTCCAAATATATGTCCATTAAACTCATAAATTTTGTGGACAAGCGAAAATTCAATCATTCAGTGATTATTAAAGTGGTCTACGGTTTGGAGATGTAGATAATTATCACTTTCGTATATTTTTATTCTCACCTTTCTAAAATATCACAAACAATATAATTTTAATATTGTTGACCAATGTATTTCTTGACCTTTTGATCGTTTTATAAATTACGTAAAAAATGTTAATATTGAATATTGTAGAACCATCTCATAACACTTCACTAATGATAAATATATATAGATGCTATCCTCATTTTCGTGGGCTCTAATCTTTCCAAAGAATTATATATTTAGCCAAGTTTTATTTAACGGATTTATTCTCTAGTTATATATAAACAAGGGAAAAGGGTCAAAAAAATTATGATTTTGAAAAAGAACATGGAAAACTATATAGTGAAACATTTATAAAGAAAAATAAAGAAAATAGATTCCCCTCCCATTTTTTATATTTACAAATAAATCTACTTTCGTCGGTGTTGTAATGTTGCAAGTTTTGTCTCTTTTGTATACAATCATAGGGATCAACGAGGAGGACTGTATATACTATTTCGAGGAAGTTTTGTTAAGTTGTAATTAAGATAGAGGAACAAATTGGTTCCGCTTCAATTTGTTCCCCCAATATATGTCCATTAAAGTTTAATTTTGTGGACAAGGGAAAATTCAATCATTGGATTATTAGTGGTTACGGTTTGGAGATGTAGATAATTATCACGGGTATATTTTTATTCTCACCTTTCTAAAATAAAAACAATATAATTTTAATATTGTTGACAAATGTTTCCTTGAAGACAGGGGTATATTTGAAAACTTTAATATTGAATATTGTAGGTATTTTTCACTAAAAAATTTATAGATGATATTTTCAGGGGCTCTAATCTTTCCAAAAAGAATTCATTTAGGTAAAACGGTATTTTTCTCTTTATATATAAACAATGCCGTTAAAACGATAGAATCATAATAGCTGTAAAAAAAAGTTCATCCCTAATGAACATGCCATTCTCACACCGATAAATTCACATCTCCTTTGTGATGTGTAAAAGCTCAACAAAATTAGAGCTAGCAACAATAACAACAACATACTCAGTATAATCTCACATGGTGGGTCAGGGGAGGGTAGAGTGTACACAGACCCTACCCCTACATTGAGAGGTATGGAGGCTGTTTCCAATAGAAAAATAAAGCATGACAGGAAAACTAGTAACTATCAAGATGCTCTTAACTAGTCATACCAAAGAACTCCCCATTTGGACATGATTTGAAATCATGAATCAAATTGATTTGAAGTTGAAGTATTGTTTGGACATGCAATTTGAATTTCTTAAGTAGTATTTTGTCTCATAAACATGAAAATCTCACAAGTTGTGATCACTATCAGAACTTTCCCAATTATTATACAATCTTACCAAATGAGCAAACCATAATTCATAACAAGGTTAATACGCTACTAGAAGACATTTCTAAAAAATACGATAACTATCGATCGAACTTTAGTTTAATAAAAGGAATATTGAACATGAGTTGTATAACTACTTTTTAATATAATTCTCTCACATGGTAGCATTTAACAATCTCTTCAAGTCAAACATGCGTTTCCGATCTGATGACCGAGAAAACGAACCAATGTTGTTACTTTGAGTCAAGTTTTTCATTTAAAAATATATCTATCAACTTATGGATCTTTTTTTACCAAATATAAACTTATGAATCAACTTTTAAATTAAAAAAAAATTGAAATTGGAATCCCAAATCCTACTTTTAAAAAAAATTGGGATTTGAAATATGTTATATATTGCAAATTTCATAAACAACCGATGATATGAAATCAAAAAATGAAATGATGATTTCAAATTGCGTGGTCAAACGCCTACTTAGAACAATCAAAAGCCTAGCTTTACCATCTATTGCCCCTCACTCCATATCTTTAAATTCTCTAGTATTGTTAGTTAGAAATTAAAAATGACATAACAGAAAGTAGTGGGCTAAAAGTAAATATAAATTAACCATGAGACTGATTTAAGCGGAATAGCAAATTAGTAAAAACTTAATCCCCAATTCCCACTGATGATGCCCCATAATTACCCCTATCTTAGCCCTAATTGCTAAGTAGCGTGACTAACCCATGGGCGACCAAGACCAATCCCCTGGCAGTTCTGTTGATGTTGGAGGCCTGATTCTTGAAAATCCACCTCAGAAAAATGTGAAGATTGAGACAGAAACTGGCAGCATCGATTGGATTAGTAAGCTTCCTGATGCTCTTATTGTCCGAATTCTTTCTCTATTGCCTATAACTGATGCCTGTAAAACAACTATTCTCTCTAAACGTTGGCAAAACCTCTGGACTTGTATCCACAACTTTATTTATAATCAGAAGCACGATTATTCAGACAGCTCGACAGTGAACAAATTCATTTCCTTCATTGACAATGTACTACCTCTCCTTAACTGCTCTAGCTTTAAAAGGTTCCATCTAGAATTCTCATTCAACTATGATGATGGCATGTCTTATGGTCCCAAAATTGACGAGTTGCTTGAATTTGCTGTGAATAAAAATGTTGAGGAGCTTCACCTGAATACATGGTATATTCATGAAGTAGCTGAATATGACCTATCCTATAGCTTGCCACAAGTTCTCTGCAGCAGCTCATCCATTCTAAAAATCGAGTGCATGGATTGCAGAATATCAGAAGATTGTGTACTAAATTGGACATCCCTGAAGAGTTTATCGCTTGGATATTTGTATCTCAGGGATGAACAAATTGAACAAATAATGTCGAATTGTCCTCAATTGGAATCTTTGCAGCTATGTGGCTTTTGTATTTTTCATCGTTTGCACATAACTTCTCCAAAATGTAGGCGACTGGAACTGATCGATCACGCTCATTCTGATGGAGATTGGGGTTCATTGGAGGATCCTTGTGGTGCTTGTTGCTTCGAAATTGTTGCTCCATATGTTCAACATTTAGAGATTTCTGGGAATTTTGATCGTACGGAAATTAGGCTCGAAGACTTGTCATCTTTGATCCATGCCGATCTTACTTTCTACCAAGATGATGTAATTTGCGAAACCATAGCGGAAGATCTTTTGGTAAGCGTACGTTTTGCTAATGAGCTAACGATCTCATCCTGGTTTATCAAGGTCAGTTAACAGTCCCAAATATCTCCAGTCTTTTTATGCTGATTGTGAATATACGTAGCTCCTCTTTTCTATCTCATATATTAATATAGATAATCTATTCATGAATTCCCCAATTATGCATGTAAAGTCAGAGCCGATCAACCTGATTATGGGATGGGTAATGATTCTGTCAACTAAAGGTCATGAACCTGATCAATTAGCCTTTGATTCATCATATTAATTAACTCATACAGTTTTGGACTAGTATGCGAGGTGAAATATTGGTGCCTTCTTCTATTTGTTTAAGTTGGCAGCTACAAGTTCTTACACGAATAGAAAATCAATAGCGCTCTGAAGGTTACACTGATTTAGGGTAAAGTTAAAAGAGACAAGCAAGAAACCAAAAAATGGTACAACCATTAATAATTCTTTTTAGCACTAATTTTTAACCCTAGTAATTTTATACTAAGCTACAGGGAATCTAGAATTATTTTGTAAAAAATCTGAATGAAACTGAAATATTAAGCATATTAGAAAACAAATAGAGATATCATGTGTATGAAGATTAAACCAACAGCCATGTTGAGAAGAATAGGTTCTAACCCAATGAAAAGCAGTCAATGGTTTTAGAGGGAGCCTTCGCTTTATTGCAAGTCAAACACTATAGCCATTCCTTTTGCCCCTTGTCGATATCCGCTCTTGGCATGAAACTGTGGACTCTCATTCCTGCTTCGTCAATCAACTTTAAAGATGATGTTTTAACAACTAATCTCCTCTTCACTATTCGTGGACGTCAATAACGTTTTTAAGAAATTGGAATGATGTAGATCAAATTGTGATTCCTTGGGTTAGAAATGCAACCAGTTACAAGTAACAAACCTCGATCAGCAAAGAGATGTAGCTCTCTTCCCAGAGAGAAAACACATGCTCTTTTTTCTGAACACATACATCTCATGTTTTCTTGTCAAACTTTAAATCTAAGCAGGTAATAAGAAACTGGAAAAATAAATATCGGCAAGTGTGCGCTCTATTTGGTCGAGCTAGTGTTTAATGGATTCTTTAGAGGTCAACTTAAATTCTTTCTTTAGTAAATCACTTCTGTTTCCCCCAACTTTTATTTACCATAAAAGTTTCCCTGTTAACTTCGTAAGGATTATTCTGAACTTAAAACAACTTTTTTTTTTGACAAGGTAACAACTTAAAAAACTTTAGTTGGATATAATCATCACGCTGTAATTTTTAAAGTTATATTCCTTGTATTTACTTTATAAAGTACGTTTATTTTCTAATACAGCTTATGAAGCTATCAAAATTCAGAGGCTATTCAAAGTTCGAAGGAAGAGAAAAATTTTAATATTCTTTTTTGGGGTACTGAGGTGTAAAGAGTAAAGGGTGGAAGTTTAAACCATAAGTTCGGGATGTTAATTTATAAGCCCTGTAACTTTATCGTGATACCCGGTGTACTTGCCTTCTATTCTGCTTCTCTCTTGTGTTTAGGTGATTTCCGATTTGATGTTGGAAGAGGAAGACGTCTCCTTACCAGAGCTGGAGTGCAAGTGGTTGACGATAAGTTCTTGTATTCCAAAAGGTTCCTTCCCCGGTATAGACAACCTCTTAAGATCGACTCCGTATCTGGAGAATTTGATGATGTTTCCTGATACGCTGGTATGTTTTCAATTGATTTCTTGCTTCGAGATATCTTTATGTCTTTTTCACTCTTTAACTGTATTTCCTGTGTTTGTTTTGTTCCATTTAGTTTTATGTTTCATGATATAGGTTCCATCCTTAATGAAATTGAAGAATATTTTATAACCACCAAAATTGATCACCTTTTGAGGCGTAATATAGCCTTGGATTTCAGGCCTTTGATACTGAACATACTGTATATTATACCTACTGTGGATGCACACTTTCTTTTTGTTTTCTTCTAAATAGATGTGATCACATTGTTGCTGCACTGAAGATGCTTCCTTTGACGATGTGTATTTAATTATTTCTTAGTTTGTTTGGCATAGAAATGTTACTATCAGATGTCTATTGATCGCCTACAGCCTCAATGGCAACATCATAGTTCTTTCCCTTATGTGTTTATAAGCGATTTATCTTACTATTTTACGTGTCCCCTTGAAATGTCTCATAAAAATGTTATTAATTCCCCTAAAGAAAAATTCGTCTGCCGATTTTTATTTCTTAAAAGCATTTTGATTTAAATGTCAATTGTTGATTAAAAGTGTTACTTATATGTTGTTTCAGTTTTTTTTTTTTTTTTTTTTTTTTTTTTTTTTTTTTTTGTGTGTGTGTAACTTAATTTCAAAGTTATAGCTGTTAAGCTTACCACCTAACTTGATTTGTGCTTCTTCTGTTTCTATAGTACAAAAAATGTTTTTGGTGGGAAGACATTGATTTGCTGGGAGACAGCTACCTCTCCTTGCAAGAAAACATATTCAAAGTTTCCTTACAGAATTTGAAGAACATAAAGGTTATTTCACCATTTGGTAGTTGTTGCCCCAGAGCTGACACAACAGAGCTCCCTCAATTCTTGAAGTTTTTGCTTGAGCATGCAATGAATCTAGAGAAACTGGTTATAGAGCCACCGCACAAGGGGTGCAACATCTGTTCTACTAATATCTCAAAACTTAGAAAGAATTTGTTAGCTTTTCCAAGAACTTCTAATAGTGCAGTCGTTTCCTTAGGATGAGTTGTTCCCTAGAATATGTGTTTTCAGTTATACTTGAAACTCTCATGTGCTTAGAAAGCCACCTGATTGGGATTTGAGTGTTATCAGGATTTTGCTTGTTTATTTGTCTGACCAAGTAATCTCTTGGTCAACGCTGAATTGACGTTAATTAAAGGCTTGCAATTACACCCAAAGAAATGAGCGAATAGCAACTTTTTGAACCACTAATCAAAGCTTTCGCCAGCATTTTAGAACTAATTAAAGTTTAACCACTTTTAGTGGGAAACATCATTCGATTAAAATACAGAAACCTTTAAAACTTTGAATATATTCCCACAACTCGGAATACAGGGACACCAGGAAATGTTCTTGGAGTTGGAACTGTCAAGTTCCACTTATCGAAAAAACAATTATAGCAAGACTTGGTCGAGCTTCATGACATGGGGTTCAAAAGATACCTATTTCACTGATGATGACTATTTTGGAACTTATATATTGTCATTATTTCACTCTATTTCAGTCATAATACCTGTTTTAAAACTTTACAACAACAATGACATACCCAGTGTAATCCCACAAGTGGGATCTGGGGAGGGTAGGATGTACGCAGACCTCATCTCTACCTTTGTGGGGTAGAGAGGTTGTTTCGATAGGCCCTTACAAAACAATAACAACATACCCAGTGAAATCCCACAAGTGGGGTCTGGGGAGGGTAAGATGTATGAGACCTTACCTCTACCTTTCCAATAGACCCTTTTCAACGTAAAGTACTTTTTAAATACAAAATGTATTGATGCACAATTATTGTTGTTATTGTTGTAAACACATCTTAGAGGAGAAAATATGAAGCACAAATATCAAGAAGGAAAAGAACAAAAGAGATCTTGATATATCTCTGAGTTGTATTTGTAGAGAGAAGCGAGTAATTGTTGAAAGAAAGAAGAAAAAAGAAAAAGTTAGGCGTTTTATGGCGCTAAAGAAACGACAACTAACAAGAGAATTGGAAAGAGATGACCATATCCATATGGTCCTGGTTGATTGCTTGGTTTATTTAGTCTTGGAAATACTGTATGATTTGTAAGAGGTCAAAAAAATAAAGCAAGCATGAAAGAAAAATAAAGCACAGCGTCCTTATCAAAAATAAAATAAAATAAAATAAAGCACAACAGGAAAATCAGGAACTATCAAGATTTGCTCTTAACTAGAAAACGTAGGAACATTAAAAGCTTAACTTTACCATTTATTGCCCCTGCTCCATCTACTGCCTCCATCTCTGATTCTGTGGCAATACCTCTGGACTTCTATCGACAACCTTATTAATGACATTGAGGATTTCAATTGGTCAGATAGCTCGACAGTGAGCAAATTTATTTCCTTTTTGAAATGGAAAAAAAGGAAATAAATTTGCTCACTGACGAGCTGTCTGACCAATTTAAATCCTCGATGTCATAAATAAGGTTGTCGATAGAAGTCTAGAGGTATTAATAAGGCCCTTCATAGACAATGTACTACCTCTCCTTAACTGCTCTAGCATTAAAAATCTGTCTAAATTTCGCGTTTGACTATGATGATGGCGTGTCTTATAGTCCCAAATTGACAAGTGTCTTGAATTTGTTGTGAATAAGAAAGTAGAGGATTTCTACCTGAATAAATGGTATACTGTTGAAGCGACTGAACTAACCCTATAGCTTGCCACAATTTCTCTGCAGCAGCTCATCGATTCTAAAACTCGATTGCAGGAATTGCAGAATATCAGAAGATTGTGTTCTAAATTGGACATCCCTGAAGAGTTTAGCGCTGGGATATTTGTTTCTCCGGGATGAACACATTGAACAAATAATGTCAAATTGTCCTCAATTGGAATCGTTGCAGCTATGTGGTTTTGTGGTTTTAATAGTTTGCACATGACTTCTCCAAAATGTATGCGGCTGCTATTGCTCGATCACGATCATCCTGACGTAGATTGGGGTTCATTCGAAGGTGATTGTTACTCCATATTTTCGACATTTAAAGATTTCTGGGGATTCTGATCGTATGGAAATTAGGCTCGGGGACTTGTCATCTTTGGTCCATCCCAATCTTACTTTTCTGCCGCGATAAATATGATGTAATTGATGAAACCATAGTGAAAGATCTTTTGGTAAGCGTACGTTGTGTTAATGAGCTAATGGTCTCATCCTGGTTTATCAAGGTCAGTTATCAGTCCCAAATGTCTCCAGTCTTTTTATGCTGATTGTGAATGTAGCTCCTCTTTCTATCTCCTACATTGATATTGATGATCTATTCATGAGTTCCCCTATTTCTCATGAAAGGTCAGAGCTGATGAACCTGGTTGTAGGATGGGGTCATGATTCTGTCAAATAAAGGTTGTGAACCTGATTAATTAGCCTTTGATTTATTTCCTATTAAATTAACTCATACAGTTTTTGTCTAGTGTGCGAGGTTAAATATTCGTTCCTTCTATTGGTTTAAGTTGGCAGCTACAAGTTCTTAGAAGAATAGAAATCAATAGCGCTCTGAAGGTTACACTGATAGTAAACGTAAAAGAGACAAGTGAGAAACCCAAAAAAATTGTACAACCATTACTAGTTCTTTTTAGCACTAATTGCTAAAGTTATTGAGAATCTAGAATTATTTTCTAATAGATCTGAATGAAACTGAAATATTAAGCATATTAGAAAACAACTAGACCTACCATGTTATGAAGATTAGACCAACAGCCATGTTGAGAAATAGGTTGTAACCCCAAAAAGCAGCAAATAGTTTTAGAGGGTGCCTTTGCTTTATTGCAAGTCAACCACTGTAGCCATTCGTTTTTCCCCTTGTCGATATCTGCTCTTTGCATGATGCTGTGGAATCTTATTCCTGCTTTGTCGATCGAATTTAAAGATGATGTTTTAATAACTAATGTTCTCTTCACTATTCATGGACGTCAATAACTTTTTTAAGTAATTGGTGATGAGTAATAATTTTTATTGCCACGTCTCTAAACTTAACGATGCAGATCAAATTGTGATTTCTTGGGTTAGAAATGCAACCAGTTACAAGTAACAAACCTTGATGAGCAAAGAGATGTAGCTGGTGTAATAGCTTTGTACACAGAGAGAAAACACATGCCCATATTTCTGAACAGATACATTTCCTCATGTTTTCTTGTCAATTGTTGAATCTAAGCAGATAACAAGAATTTAGAAAAATAAATATCGATAAATATGTGGCGCTCCATTTGGCCGAGCTTGTGTTTAATGGTTTCTTTAGAGGTCAACTTAAATTCTTTCTTTAATAAATCATTTATGTTTTCCCCCAAATTTTATTTACTGTAAAGGTTTCCCTGCTAACTTCGTAAGGATTAGTCTGAACCTAAAACAAGTTTAGTTGGATATAATAATCACATTGTAATTTTATAAGTAGAATTTCTTGAATTAACTTACAAAGTACGTTTGTTTTCTAGTACAACGTATGAAGCTATCGAAATTCAGAGGCTCGTCAAAGTTTGAAGGAAGAGAACAATTTTAACGTTCTTTCTTGGGGGAGTGGGTTGTAAAGGGTGGAAGTTTATAGCATAAGTTTGGGATGTTAATTTATAAGCCCTGTAACTTTGGTATCATGATACTCAACGTACTTACCTTCGATTCTGCTTCTCTCTTCTGTTAGGTGATTCCCGACATGTTTTTGGAAGAGGAAGACCTCTCGTTACCATTGCTGGAGTGAAATGGTTGACGATAAGTTCTCGTATTACAAAATTATTGCTTCCTGGTATAGACAGCCCCTTAAGGTCGACTCCTTATCTGGAGAATTTGACGATATTTCCTAATATGCCGGTACGTTTTCAATTGATTTCTTGCTCCGAGATATTTCTTACGTCTTTTTCTTTGTTCCATTTAGTTAGAGGTAATTATGTTTCATGATATAGGTTCCATCCTTTATGTAGTTGCAGAAAATTTTATAACCACCAGAACTCATCACCTTTTGAGGCGTAATATATCCTTGGATTTCAGGCCTTTGATACTGAGCGGATGCGGGGTGGGGATCATACTTTTTCTTCTTTTTCTAGAGATATATGTGACCAAATTGTTGCTGCAGTGAAGATGCTTCCTTTTTCAATGAGTATTTAATTAGTTCTTATTCTGTTTGGTATGGAATTTTTTTTAGATGAAGTTAAATTATATCATTAAAAGCATCTAGAAGATGCAGAAATTTACACAGCTGAGTACAAGGACTCGGTAGCAGAAGTATAGCACAGTCAATTCTATTTGGCATAGAAATTGTAGTACTTCTCCTAAAGTGTTTATAAGTGATATATCTCATTATTTTACGGGGTCGCGCAAAATGTTTCTCTTTGAGTTATGGAGGTGTTGAGTCAGATGGTTATAACTGCTGTGAGAAACGTTTGGATTAAAGGCTTTAGAATGGCGGGTCATTCAGGAAACTTTATAGAAATTTCCCATAGCCTTATGCTGATGCTACCTTGGTGATGTGTGAGGCTGAAAGAGAACAAGTGCTACACTTGAGGGTGGTTTTGTTGGCTTTTGAAGCAGTGACTGGATTAAAAATCAACTTGGCCAAGAGTTCCTTGTTTTCTCTGAATGTCGACAGTGATATTACTATGCTGGCTGATATCATGGGTTGCAAGATTGAAAAAGTACCTACTACCTATTTGGGATTGCCTTTAGGTGCTAAATTCAAAGACAAATCTGTGTGGAAAGGTGTAATTGAGAAGTGTGAAAAAAAAGTTGGCTCCTTGGAAGCAACAATACCTATCATTTGGGGGCAGATTGACATTAGTATATTGTGTTCTCGATGTCATTCCTACCTATCTAATGTCGCTGATTTCTATGCCAGCTAGTGTGGAGAAGATTATTGACAAGATCATAAGGCAATTCCTATGGGAAGGCAATGCAGAAAGGAGGAAAAACCATTCAGTTAAATAAGATCAGAAGGCGGGAGGTAGGGAGGCACATTTTCGAAAGACAAGAACAAGAGAAACAATTCGGTAGTAATGCGAAAAAAAATGGGAAGGCAATGCAGAAAGGAGGAAAAACCATTCAGTTAAATGGAGCATTGTGACAAAACATAAGAAGGAAGGGGGTCTGAGAGTTAGAAACCTTAGACCTCATAATCAAAGCTTAGCGTTAAGTCCGCTACGAGTCTCGTCAATCAAGACTATGGAGAACAACATTTAGTGACAAAACATAAGAAGGAAAGGGGTCTGGGGGTTAAAAACCTTAGACCTCATAATCAAAGCTTGCTAAGTAAATGGCTATGGAGGTTTAATGATGGGAAAAAAGTTCCCTGGAAAGAAGTGGTAGAGGTGATTTATGGAAGAGAGGGCTTTTGGGCACCTAAAACCTATGTTGCTCGGACTCTCCAAAAATGTTGCCGCATCCGTGATGGATCCTCCAAAAATGCACTACTTTTGGAGGATCCGACACGCACCGTGCCACATTTTCGAAGAGTCCGAGCAGCATAGCCTAAAACAGTGAAGACTCCATATGGAGTTGCTGTTTGGAGACAGATTTGCAATCTTTGGGATGAATTCAACAAGTATGTTGTTTTGAGGGTAGGCAATGGGAAAAAGATCAGACTTTGGGAAGATAATTGGGATGGTTATGGTTTGCTGAAAAATCAATTTCCCAATTTGTACAGATTGACCTATAATCCGAAATTCCTCTTAGCTGATATATTTATTGATTCAGGATGAAACTCAGTTCAGAAGGAATCTCTTTGACAGAGAAATGCAATAAGTTGATTATTTATCCAGAAACTGCAATCAGTAGTGTTAATTCCAAATAGAAAAGATATCTTAATCTGGGATGGGGGTAAAAGAGGCTCTTTTACTGTCAGCTCATTTTATAATATTCTAAATGCCATTCAGCCAGGACAATCACAAAAGTGGCCTTGAAAGATGATCTGGAAGACCACAGTCCCAACAAAAGCTGATTTCTTTGGGTGGCTAGTGTCTCATGGTGCTTGTCTAACGCAAGAAAATTTGAAGAGAGGGGGCTGGATAATGTGCAGCAGATGCTACTTGTGTGAGAGAGCTTCTGAATCTGTGGACCATATTTTTGTTCATTGTGAATTTATATGGCAGGTGTGAACCATGTTCATAGCTAGCTTTGGTATTCATTGGACAAGGTGATCTGGAGAGCTATGTCCTGATGCATCCCTAAAGAAGATTGGAGAGCTATTCCTCTTAGCAGAGCTTGGACTATATGGAAAGAAAGAAATTTGAGGTGTTTTGAAGGCAAAAAAGGAGCAGTTGCAATCTGTGAAATATAGTTGTTTGCACCAGTTGTATTTTTGGAAAGATGGAAATGTTGTCATTAATTTAGATAACATGGTGGACATACTAGACTACTTAGGTTTCTAATCTAGACTGCTTTTTCCTTGTAATTTCATAGTATCATCTTGATATTGTTTTTTAGAAAAATCTTACCTTATCAAAAAAAATGTTATTAATACCCCTAAAGAAAAATTCACCTGCCAAATTTTATTTCTGAACAGCATTTTCATTTACATGTCAATTGTTGATTACAATACTTCTTTTTTTTTTTTTTTTGGTGTGTGTAACTCAATTTCGACACTATATTTGTGCCTCTTCTGTATCTATAGTACTGCGAATGTTTTGTGGATGAAGACATTGATGTGTCGGAGGACAACTACTTCTCCTGGTAAGAAAACATATTCAAAGTTTCCTTGCAGAATTTGAAGAAGGTGAAGGTTATTTCATCGTTTTGTAATCGTATCCACAGAGCAGAACTCCCTCAACTCTTGGAGTTTTTGCCTGAGCATTCAATGAATCTGGAGAAACTGGTTATAGCTCCAGACCACAAAGGATGCAGCATCTGTTTTACTAATATCTCAAAAGTGATAAAAGAATTTAATAGCTTTGCCAACAGCTTCTATGTATTAGTGCAGTTGTTTCCTTAGGATCAGTTGTTCCCGATAACATATTGTTAAGTTATATTTGAAACTCTCATGTGCTTATAAAGCCACATGATTGGCATCTGAGTGTAATCTCGATATTGCTTGTTTCTTTGTCTGGCCAAGTAATTTCTTTAGTCACTTTTTTAGTCCAGAAATATCATTTGAATGATCATACTCTTAGACTAAAATATAGAAACTGGGTGTACCGCACAACTTGGAATTACAGGGACATCAGAAAATGTTTGAAGTTGGAAGTGACACGGTTCAAACTCTAGAAAAATTTGAACTTGAAGTTGCACTTATCGATTTTTTTTTTCTTTAACAAGGCTTGTTTAAACTTTAAGGACATGGAGTTCAAAAGATACCTAGTGGCGAAGACAGAATTTTTATTAAGGGGCTGATCATCTATTATATATCTATAATAGTTTTAGCCTTAACATATACAATTTGGATTTCTCGGTGAAGGAGCTTTGGATGAACCCCTTCTCCGTAACTACATCTGTCTTCAAGATATCTATTTCACAAAGAGCCCTTTAATATTTATTTCATTCATGATAGATATTTCAAACTACGTGAAAGTCCTTGGAGCTTGGACTCAGGGGCGGAGCCACCATTTTAAAAGGTAATTTAACCAATAAATTAGTGTTCAAACCCCCGTATTTATCTTGAAAAATTCGTGAATATGTATTTGTGACTTTTATTCCCAACACTAATATCTCAAAAGTGATTAAATCCCGAATCATAATAGCTTTGCCAACAGCTTCTATGTATTAGTGCAGTTTAGACTTAGGATGAAATGCTGAAGTTTGAAATGGCACAATCCAAAACTTAGATTCTTTTCCAGGGTTTGTTTGCACATTTGTAACTCTAGGAGTTCTTCGAACTTCAGTGCCGGAGTTATTGCTTGTAAAATTCCTATTCGAGCGCCCTATGCTGGATTTGTTCCGTGTTTTAGCCAGGAATATTTTTGTCAACTATTATTTCCACCTTAAAAAGTGGCTATTCCCAAATTAGACTTCAAATGGCGCTTGAATATTACTAAGGGGTCCAAAAGCTAATCATTCGAGCTAATTATTACAATTACACCTCCAGTTTTGGGTTTGCACCATGTTGTAATTACTACAGTTCAAAACAATTGTAAAATTTTGAAATTGAAGTTGCACTTATCGAATCGATTTTTAATTTTTTTTATGGATACCGTAGGTTTTGGTATGAAACTATAACCGTACCGAATAATTAAGTTGGATTTTTTACTTTATAAAAAATATCAAAAAATTTCCGAACCGAACCGAATGCATGTATATATATAATTTTTATATGTGTAAGTTTAAATAGTAAGTATAAAAAGAATTCTTGTACCTTGGTACTTGTGTAAATTTTGTTAAAAGGGGGTACAATATCAAACCTAAAATCTATTACCGCTGCTACAACAACTCAAGTACTCGTAACTACTTTGTTCTTTGTGATTATCTAAACTTTAAGTTTCAGCATAGCAACGGATTTCATACTCAACCCATCAACAATAATTGTGGGCTACTGGACTTTGAGGACTTTCACAATACTCAATCCATCACAATAATTGTGTATGTGTGCGCCTGCGCGCGTGTGAAACTTCTTCCGCTAGCTACATATAATAAATACTTTATTGATAGAATAATGATCATGTACAGTTAAAACAGACTATCCATAGTAAAATAGATGTTAAAGTACAAAAGCTTCATTCTTCAACGAAATCAATTATGTCAAATTTAAATTTAATTTAGTAGTATAAATTTTCATACACCCTTATAATAAGAGTGGTGTGTCATGTGATTATGGTAAATATAACAAATATATTGTTTCTGTTAATTGTCATTGTAGGACATTACAAAGGGAAAAACACTTTCATTCTATTGTAACTTTTGTTCTATCAAATTTTATCGGTTGCACTACCCGTTAGATGACGTTTAAAAATATGAAAAGTAACCGAATCGTACCGAATTGAGATGATTGGGACGATATAACCGACCGAACCGAACCATTAACACCCCTGGTAATTACATTCAGAAGGTGACCTATCAAATTTCCTTTTATACTTCTTATCAACTGTAAGTTCTTCCTCAAACCTATTCCCATTTTGTCGCTCTTATTTTTCTTAAGATTAAGATACTTTTTTTTTTTAAAGATCTAATATTTCACTAGCTTTGTTTTCTATCCATTAGGGTGTAAATGATATTATTTCTAGATGATGTACACATCATAATTTAATATCATATTCAAATGAAGTGGTTAAAAACATAATTATGCAGTTTGATTTTTTATTAATAAATTTGAAATAAATAAAAAAAGGTGATTAAGTCACGATAAGAAGAGTTTTTAAAATTATGTGGCAGCCATTTTAGCAACAAAAAAAAAAAAAAAAAAAAAAAAAACGGAAAAAGGGCCAAAACTGCCCTTCAACTATTAAAAATGGAGCAACTTTACCTTCAGTATAGAAATAGTATCAAAAATACGCCTACCGTTAATAAAATAATGACTTTTACCCTTCAAAACTAACAGACCTCCATGCCATTTTTAACTTATATTCTTCCGCCAGTTACATATAATAAACACTTTATTGATAGAATAATGATCATGCACAGTTAAAACTGACTATCATCTATTTGTTATGCGTAACAAGAGATTCTTTATCAGAATTTTATCTCCAAATTCTAACTTGCTTCCATTATCTAATCGCAGATTCATTGCACCTGATGCCTTGCAAACTGCAAAACATATCATCAAATTGAAGCATTTTATTTTTATTTTTCAAGAATAAAATCCAAGCATTCCAAATTCTGATTCCATTTAGAGGGTAAAAAAAACTAACACACAACAAGGAACAAATAAAATTAGCAAAGCATGAATTATCCATGCATTTTCCATTTTCAATTTCACAAAAGAAAACGATCCTTTCCTCTCAAAGTCAAATCCGGCGGCATCTTTCACGCAGATTTACATTTTAATATAAAATCAATTTCCTTGAATCTCTCTCTTATTAATGAAAATTTGGTGCAATAGAGATCCTTATTCTCTTTCTCTTCCTCGCTTTTATCTCTTTCTATGATTTATTTGGGCTGATTCTTCTCGTATGCTCACTTGGGTCTAGACAACTTACTGGGTTTGTTCAGTTGACATTAGACTAGAATTGACTGTTGAATTTGGACTTTGAGGAAGTGGTTCATGGAGATGATTATCAACAAGAGCTTGAAATCGACGGAGCTGCGGTGGCTCGTTTCCAATGAGGCTGAAACTTAACCATTGAATGACACAGTGAAGACTTCTTTAAAGATGGAGAAGAAGAAGAAAATGCCTATGTTTTTATTAGTCAACGTAGGCAATTATATTAGTAAGGTAAAAAAATGGGTCAAAAAGTGACATGGAGTTCTGTTAGTTTTGAAGGCTACAAGTCATCCATTTTATTAACGGTAGGGTTATTTTTTATAACATCTCCAAACACAGGGTAAAGTTGCTCCATTTTCAATAGTTGAAGGGCAATTTTAGCCCTTTTCCAAAAATATATATATATATATATAGGTTTCGAAAGCCTCATCGGAAATTTAAAGTTTTTGGCCATTGTGATTTTTTTAATAGGGAAAATGGTGGTTTTAATCCCTATATTATTGCATAACTCCTATTTTGGTCCCTGTCTTAGTGGACATAGCATATTTAACATTGAATTAAATAAGGTGAGTGGTTTTGGTCCAATCTCTAATGGAACTTGACAAAACAAACGGGCTGCTAACTGCTCAAAGGCCAATTTGAATATTTCTCATGTTTCAACACAAGACACTTCAAGAAAAAAGAGAAGATAAAAAACTTGTTTATCCTTTTACTAAGACAATTATATGCGACGAACCCTATTTTCAGATTTTCTCCATACATGTGTTGCAAAAATAGAAAATTAAAAATCTTCCGTTCTCTTATTGGTAACGGGATTTCAAAAATCCCCCAGTTATTTAGATCTACAGTTAAAATCTTAAATTATAATAAAATAAATTTTTAAAACCACTATTATTCTTATCAAACATAAAGGTCACTATGGGATGTATACTCTTTCTTGAAATCCCTATTGTATAATCTTCCTATTCTTTATTCACAATGAAAGCTTTTTCAAAGTACATGCAATCTCCATTCTTAACATTTCAAAAGAAGCCTCCAACAAGAAATTTTCAGATCCAATAGGACGCTGATTTTTGTAATAGTCAATGCAATTTTCTATTTTTCTTCATATGGAATTCCCCGGTACTTCATCACTTTGAGTTGAAAACCAACAAGAAGGAGCCTCAACTTTAAAAGAAAATCAACACTGAAACGCATTTCATTAGCGGGGAGAAGATAGATTAAACCAAGTTGATATATTAAAAGCTCTCAATATCTCTCCATACAGTCTACTCTATATTAGTAGTACAATAAAATCATAAATGCAATTGCATTACAGAAAATAAGAACGAAAGCTGAACCTCGAATTGAACGCAAGATTGATAAGGGATAGAAAGAACCATAAAAGTCCTAGCTCGAAATATTGGGGAAAATTGAGCTGAGAAAAAATCGAAGCAAAACTAAACTCGCCTCATGAGCTCTGACATAAATTTTGCAATGAGATCATATTCTAGGATTCATCAGTTTCAACTTGAAGAGCTCTACATTCTAAGTGAGAAGTATCTAATAGAGAAAGGAGAAGTCATTGTCTTGAAGGTGCTCTGTACTATTAAAAATTTTCTGCCACGTGGTATCAACATGCATGTAATACCAATTCTGTACAAGATAGAATATTGTTTCGTGTAATTAAAACTGGACAAGTAAATTCCTAAAGCACCCTTCGTAGCAGCAATGATTTGTTTAGCTCCATTAAGTCCCATTAGAAGTTGGACCAAAATCACTCACCTTGTTTAATTCAAGATTAAATATACTAAGTCTACTAACACAGGGACCAAATTAAGAATTAGGCAATAACACTGGGACTAAAATCACCATTTTCCCATTTTAATACAATGGCCAGTGTCTTATAATTTTTACGTGATAAAAAAAAATGGTGCGATTTTGGTGTAGAAAGATATACTTTAAGGACCATTTATGAAATTTAGCTAACTTCTTGAATAGAACATATGCATATGACATATTAACAGCTTTTCTCCTACAATTTTCAGTTGCGAAGTTAGTAGTGGTGCATTTGGCGCGGTTTCATCTCAAATTCAATTCGAGTTCTAGGGTTTCAAATTGGATCATTCATTGCCATTATTCTTTCTTCCTGGTACGATTCTTTTCATTCTTTACCCATGTTTTATGTGAATAAATATGAGTATCTGTGCTTCTCATTTTTGACTTCTTTGAAGTTTGAATTAAATTCTTGGTTGGCAGATTTGTAGTTATAGTGGATCAATTGAGTCCTAGACCATTCCTAGTGAGAAGAAAATTCAAATTGGGTTAATTATATTCTTGTAGTGAACTTTGAAAAGTTATTAATATGTGCTCTTTTCTCAGGACAGGTACAAGAGTGGTTTAGTATATGGGTCTCTGATTCTTGCAATGAACTTTGAAAGTAAAAGTAGCGTGACAATCATGGGCGAGCAAGACCAATCCCCTGAGAGTTCTTGTGATGACGGAAACTCTGACGGCCAGATTCTTGAAAACTCACCTCAGAAAACAAAGAAGATTGATCGGATCAGTGAGCTACCTGACTCTCTTATTGTCCAAATTCTTTCTCTAATACCCATAACGGATGCCTGCCGAACGACTATTCTCTCCAAACGTTGGGAAAACCTTTGGACTTCTATCGACAACGTCATTTATGAGAACGAGGTGAAGTACAATTGTTCAGACAGCTTGACAGTGCACAAATTCATTTCCTTCACGGACAATGTACTACCTCTCCTTAGTCGCTCTAGCATTAAAAAGTTCAGTCTAGATTTCGCATTTGACTATGATTATGGCGTGTCTTATAGTCACAAAATTGACAAGTGGCTTGAATTTGCTCTGAATAAAAAAGTGGAGGATCTTTACCTGAATATATGTTATACTGATGAACCGAGTGAAGATGACCAACCCTATAGCTTGTCACAAGTTCTCTGCGGCAACTCATCAATTCTAAAACTCGATTGCAGGAATTGTAGAATATCAGAAGATTGTGTACTAAATTGGACATCCCTGAAGAGTTTGACGTTGGGATATTTGTTTCTCCAGGATGAACACATTGAACAAATAATGTCAAATTGTCCTCAGTTGGAATCTTTGAAGCTATGTGGCTTTTGTGGTTTAAATCGTTTGCACATATCCTCTCCAAAATGTAGGCAACTGCAATTGATCGATCACGATCATCCTGTCGGAGATTGGGGTTCAGTTGAAGGTGATTGTCGCTTCGAAATTGTTGCTCCATATGTTCAATATTTAGAGATTTCTGGGGATTTCAATCATATGGAAATTAGGCTCAGGGACTTGTCATCCTTGGTCCATACCGATCTTACTTTCTGCCGCGATGAATATGGCGTACCTGATCAAACCATAGTGAAAGATCTTTTTCTAGGCGTACGTTGTGCTAATGAGCTAATGGTCTCTTCCTGGTTTATCAAGGTCAGTTATCAGTCCCAAATGTCTCCAGCCTTTTTATGCTGATTGTGCATATAGCTCCTGTTTTCTATCTACTATATTAATATTGATGATCTATTCACAAGTTCCCCTATTTCTCATGAAAGGTCAGAGCTGATGAACCTGGTTGTAGGATGGGGGGTCATGATTCTGTCAAATAACGGTCGCAAAACTGACTAATTAGCCTTTGATTCATTTCCTATTAATTAACTCATCCAGTTTGGTCTAGTACACGAGGTTAAATATTGGTTCCTTCTATTGGTTTAAGTTGGCAGCTACAAGTTCTTACAAGAATAGAAAATCAACAGCACTCTGAAGGTTAGACTGATTGAGAGTAACCTAAAAGAGACAAGCGAGAAACCAAAAAAAAAGGGTACAACCATTACTAATTCTTTTCAGCTCTAATTGGTAACCTTAGTGATTTTGTACTACCGTTATGGAGAATTTAGAATTATTTTCTAAAAGATCTGAATGAAACTGAAATGTTAAGCGTATCAGAAAACAAATAAACATACCATGTTTGTGAAGATTAGACCAACAGCCATGTTGAGAAGAATAGGATCTAACCCAAAAAAAAAAAAAAAATTAAACAGCCAATGGTTGTAGAGGGATCTTTGCTTTATCGCAAGTCAAACACTGTAGCGATTCCTTTTTTTTCCTTTTCGACATCTGCTCTTTGCATGACAGTTTGGAATCTCATTCATGCTTTGTCAATCGAAGTTAAAATGATGTTATATTAACTAATCTTCTCTTCACTATTCATGGACGTCGATAACTTTTTAAAGTAATTGGTGTTGGGTAATAACTTTTATTGCCACTTCTCCAAATTTAGTGATGTAGATCAAATTGTGATCTTGGGTTAGATATGCAACCAGTTACAAGTAACAAACCTTGATGAGCAAAGAGATGTAGCTGGTGTGATAGCTTTGTACACGGAGAGAAAACACATGCCCATTTTTCTGAACACCTACATCTCATGTTTTCTTGTCATTCCTTGAATCAAAGCAGATAATAAGAATTTGGAAAAATAAATATCGGCAAGTGTGGCGCTCTATTTGGTTAAGCTAGCGTTTAAAGGGTTCTTTAGAGGTCAACTTAAATTCTTTCTTTAATAAATCATTTATGTTTTGCCCCAACTTTATTTACTGTAAAGGTCTCCCTGCTAATTTCATAAGGATTATTCTGAACTTAAAACAGGTCTAGTTTGATATAATCATCACATTGTAATTTTATAAGCGGAATTCCTTGTATTTACTTTACTAAGTTCGTTTGTTTGCTAGTGCAACTTATGAAGCTATCGAAATTCAAAGGTTCGTCAAAGTTCGAGGGAAGAGAACAATTTAACATTCTTTCTTGGGGGAGTGGGTTGTTAAGGGTGGAAGTTTATACCATAAGTTCGGGATATTCATTTCATTTTTTTTTTGGAGGCAAGAAATGAGCATTTTCATTTACATGGCGAAAAGTAACTACTAATTCTGCAATAAACCGTTCAACATGGTACAAAATGAATTTGATTCAAGAGAGGGGGCACAGTAGGATATTTGCTTTAATTTGAATGCTGAAAGTCTAACTCAAAATCGGCCTGCCCAAATATCTCTGTCAATATGTTATCTATGTAGCTTTGATATTGTGATACTCATTGTACTTACCTTCTACTCTGCTTCTTCCTTCTGCCAGGTGATTTCAGATTTGCTGTTCGAAGAGGACGGCGTGTCCTTACCATTGCTGGAGTGCAAATGCTTGACGATAAGTTCTCGTATTACAAAATTTTGCTTCCCCGGTATAGACGGCCTCTTAAGGTCGACTCCTTATCTGGAGAATTTGATGATATATCCTGATAGGCCGGTATGTTTTCAATTGATTTCTTGCTTTGAGATATTTTTTATGTCTTTTTCACTCTTTAATTGTTTTCCTTGTGTTTGTTCCATTTAGTTAGAGGTAATTATTATTCATGATATAGGCTCCATCCTTTATGTAATTGCAGAAAAAATTTTAACCACCAAAACTCATCACCTTTTGAGGCGTAATATTGCCTTGGATTTCAGGCCTTTGTTACTGAACTTGCTGTTTATCGTACCTACTGCGGATGCATGGTTGGGGTCATACTTTCTGTTCTTTTCCTATATATATACATATATATATATGTGTGTGTGTGTGTGTGTGTGACCAAGTTGTTGCTGGACTGAAGATGCTTCCTTTTACAATGGGTATTTAATTAGTTCCTATTCTGTTTGGCATACAAATGTTACTATCAGATATCCATTGATCTCCTACAGACTCAATGGCGAAATTATAGTACTTCTCCTAAAGTGTTTACAAGCAACTTATTTCATTCTTTGACGCGTTCACGCAAAATGTTTCTCTTAAAAATGTTATTAATTCCCCCAAGGGAAAATTCGTCTGCCAAATTTTATTTTTGAACAGCATTTTCATTTACGCGTCAATTGTTGATTACAATGTTACTTATGTGTCGTTTAGATTATTTTTTTGTGTGTAACTTAATTTCGGCCCTATAGTTATTAAGCTTACTACGTAACCTGATTTGTGCCTCTTCTATATCTACAGTACTGCAAATGTTTCCTGGATGAAGCCGTTACTTTGTGGGGACTAAACTACCTCTCCTCGCAAGAAAATATATTCAAAGTTTTCTTACAGAATTTGAAGAACGTGAAGGTCATTTCACTGTTTTGTAGTCGTTACCACAGAGCAGAGCTCCCTCAACTCTTGAAGTTTTTGCTTGAGCATGCAATGAATCTGGAGAAACTGGTTATAGCGCCAGGACACAAGGGATGCAACATCTGTTATGCTAATATCTCAAAACTGATAAAGAATTTGTTAGTTTTCCCAAGAGCTTCTAATAGTGCAGTTCTTTCCGTAGGATCAGTTGTTCCCGAGAAAATATTGTTCAGTTATATTTGAAACTCTCCTATGTAGATAAAGCCACATGATTGGGATCGGAGTCTAATCCTAATTTTACTGGTTTGTTTGTTTGTCTGGTCAACTAATTTCTTAGTCACTTTTTAATGCGGAAATATCATTTGGATGATCATGCCCTTAGACTACAATTCAGAAACCTCTGAAACTTTGAATATATGACGCACAAATCACAAGTGGGGTTTGGGGCACAGTTCAAAACTCAAAAATTTTAAAACCTTAAAAAGTGGATATTCCTAAATTACATTTCAAACACCGGCTCAATATTATATAAGAGGTCCAAAAACTAATCATTCGAGCTAATTATAACAATTCCACACTCCAATTTTGGGTTTGCCATGTTGTAATTACATTCAGAGAGTGATCTTTCAAATTTCTTTTAGTACTACTTATCAACTATTTCTTCTTCAAGCCTATTCCTATTTTGTCGCTGTTATTTATGTTGTAAGATACGTCTTTTTATGAGGATAATTTCACTAGTTCTGTTTTCTATCCATTAGTGTGTAATTGATATCATTTATGATGTACAAATCATAAATTCAAGATTGTATTAACATGAAGTGGCTAAAAACATAAATTTGCAGTGTGATCTTTTATTATTTAATTTTTGAAAGGTGTTTAACTTACGATAAGAAAAGTTTTTAAAATGATGTGGCTGCCACTTTAGCCGATAAAGGTTTCAGGACATCGGAACAAGGGCGGCTATTCTAGAGGCCTAAAGCTAACCTTAATGAAACGGCCTTCGGCTTACTTAATAAAAAAAGTATATTTTTTCATTTTGAAAGTTTATTCTTTTAAATTTTCGAGATGAAAAATTGTTAGTATTTCTTAAAATCAATTTTATGATATTTCTTTTTCATTCGACAATGTAACCAATTCATTTAACCAACCAACTTATAATTCCAATCTAGAACATTTCATTTCTGAATAATTAGAGTAAAGTTTGTCTATGGAGGCCGTGAAAGGACAAAAATATCATTTTTTTTTTTTGTTTAACTTTTCAAGGCACACTTTTAGTTAAGGCATAGAAAGCTAGAGTTGAAACAATATTGATTCAAGTAATTGGATAAGAAGCAAGTAACTACTAATTTAACTATCTCTTTCTTCAATCATATTTACTTCAACCATAGAATGTTGAACTTTTGATTAGTGATAGGATTAACTTTTGGGGCCTCCAATTTGCTGGGCCCTAAAGCTCATGCTTTAGCCGCTTGGGGTTAAGCCGGCAGTGCATGGAAGTTAAAAGTTTTCGACCATTGTGATTTTTTATTACAGTGGTTAGTGTTTTACGATTTTTATGTGATAAAAAGAATTCTATGATTTTGTATTTTGGTGTTAACGGATATACTTTTGGATCATTTATGTATGGGGGTCGGAATATTTTAGTTCTTCAATATATACTTCAACCATAGAATGTTGAACTTTTGATTAATGATAGGATTAACTTTGGGGCCTCCAATTTGCTCAATCTAAAGCTCATGCTTTAGCCGCTTGGGGTTTGGCAGTGCATGAAAGTTAAAAGTTTTCGACCATTGTGATTTTTTATTACAATGGTTAGTGTGTTTTACGAAATAAAAAGAATTCTATGATTTTTATTTTGGTGTTAACGGAAAAATTATTAAAATTCATATATAAATAGTATGTAGCCTATAATGAACTCTAACTTTAAAAATATAATGGGTTCAATGGTAAAAATCTAAAAATAGATTAAACCCGTAAAATTTAAATCCTGGATCCGCTCCGTATACCACGTAATCGAAATGTTCCTTGATGTATTATGTTGGAAAATATATTCCATGAAAACAAAAAATATACGAAGAAGAACACAAAGATGAAGGTTTGACAATACGAATAACGAACACAGGGTTGGAGGCTTGAAACACGTGCGAACACTTTCCTAAAAACGATATTTTCTCCCTCTCCTCTGTAAGATTGCTATGGGAATGTACGCAAACATCTTTAGTGGATATGACGAGTCTTTTGAAAATCTGCACTGAGCAAATAGTGAAAAAATCCGTCTGAGGAAAGCAAGAACTTTTTTGGTTTTGAAGTGTAGGATTTTGTTGTAAAAAAAAAAGATTTTCTCTGAGAAGAAAGAAAAAATTAAGTTGGATTAAAAGTAGTTGGCTTTAAATAGAATTGGTGATAACCCAAGAATGAAAGGACACACCCTTTCAATTAAAAGACATCTTTTCTTATAAAACACTTAAATATTAATTCATATTTAAATAAAATCCCAACGTGATAGACAAGGTGATCATTTGAGTCCATATATACCACAATCGAAATAGTCCTTAATGTGTAAAAAAAGTTTTTATCTTCATCCTAAAGCTTAAAAGTAACAGCACGAGCAAAATAATCTATTAAGTTTAATTAGCAACTCTCCTGATGAAAGCAAAAACTACCATTTTCCTCCCGCCACCACCGTGTGCGAGCGCCCGCAACAATGAAGTATATATTTTTCTTGCTTTTCTTGTAACTTAGTTTTTGTTCTTACCTTAAGAGACACAGTTGGGTTATGGTTTCAAAGACAAAAACATATGTTAATTATTCGTACAAGATTTTTGCATTAAAAGTAGCAAAAGTTAACCTTTCTTCTCATCAAATAAGATTTCGCTATGACCGAAAAGTTCACTCCTATTTTTTATGTTTTATACAACTCACGTGAGTTCTTTGGTTAAACTTAATTTTTTTTTTTTTTTTACTTGCACCGTTATTTAAGCATTAGGATTAAAATGATCACTTGTTTCATACATGAAGGACTATTTCAATTACATGTTATATATGAAGGACTAAAATGATCACTTTGTCTATACATTAACACTATTTCAGTTACATGAAGGACTAAAATAGTCCAACCCCCGTACATTAAGGACCATTTTGGTCATTTTATCCACCTTTTTTCCTACAATTTTCCGCTGTTAATTTATAGTAGGGGTGCAGCATTTGGCGGCAAGTAATTGGATCAGTTTGGCGCGGTCTCATCTCAAATTCATTTTGGGTTTCAAATTCGATCAATTCACCATTGTTGACGAAACAGAATGGGTTAACTTCTGTTAAGCGGCGAGTTATTCTTTTTTCCTGGTACCACTCGTTTCATTCTTTACCCATATTTTATGTGAATAAATATAAGTATCTGGGCTTCTCTTTTTTTTGAGTTCTCTGCTACTTTAAAGTTTGGCAGATTTATAGTTATAGACTTATAGTGGATCAATTGAGTCCTAGGCACTCCTAGAGAGAGCAAAAATCAAATGGTTTAGTTAGTTAGGTGTTATTTAAAAACTCAGGGTGCGTCTGGGACGCAATTTTCTTTCATGTTTGGCTGGTCAAAATATTTTGAAAAATATTTTTTTTAGGAAAACAAGTTTTTTAACGAGGAAAACGACTTTTAGAGAAAACAAGTTCCTTAAGTCTACTCCCCATCCCCAAACCAACACTCCCCAACCCATCCATCCCCCATAGTGTTTTGCTAAATTACATATAATTTCTCTTGAGATAATATTATTTTGCTTACTTACAAAACACTAAAAGTAAGTAATAGCCTGTTTGGCCAAGCTTATTTTTTTCCAACAGCGCTTATTTTTTCGAATAAGTATTTATTTTTAAAAAGTGAGTTGTTTGGTTTAGTTTTTGGGAGAAAATAAATGCTTAGCAGAAGCAGTTTTTCAGAAGCCAAAAATATAGCTTTTGCCAAAAAGCACTTCTTTTTGGTAATTAACTTAGCTTTATTAATTGCCAAAAGTAAACATTACAAAGCCACAACTAGACTATCACACAGCCTGCTTTCTCAAAAACAAACAAATCTCAGAACCAAACCAGCTAAGGGAAGGACACTATAACAGGCAACCAATCTCCCAGCAGGAGAGGTGCAACTGTTCAGGTCTTAACAGGGGATACACACACACTATAAGGGTCAAAACTAGCAGCTAGAAGGGGCACTGTTGCAGTTGTCTCTTAATACAGGTGCTGCTCTGATAAGGCCATCTCCTTTTGCTACTACTTCCACAGTCCTGGTCACTTGTTCAAATTGCCTCTGATTCCTCTCCATCCATATAGCATGAACACCTTCAGCATACACCATCTTAATCACTTGTGCAGCTTGCGTCTTCCCCTTGCTGCTCTTGGTAATCCACTGCAAATGGTTGTCCCAATTTGTAGGACCTGGATGAGCTCTTTGTAGCCAGGAGAATAGTCTAATCCAGAGAGAGCAGGCAAAGGGACAAAAGACAAATAAATGATCGCTAGTTTCCAAGAATGCATTACAGAATATACATTTAAAATCTATGTTCATATCCCAGGATACCAATCTATCTTTAGTTAGGAGCCTATCCTGAATATGAAGCCACAATGTAAAAAAAGCCTTAGGTCTTGCAGCATTCCTGAACATCAAACACTTCCATGGCGCTCTCACATTGTGTTCCAAGAGCTGTAGATATATCTGCCTCATTATACTCTTGTCAACTTTTGAGAAAAATACACTTAGAAGTACTTTTTAAAAGCTTGGTCAAACATTAATTGTTGCTCAGAAGTGCTTTTTAAATTAATTGATCAAACACAAACTGCTTTTCGCTAAAAGTACTTTTTTGAAAAACACTTTTGGAAAAAGCACTTTTCAAAATAAGCTGATTTTAGAAGCTTGACCAAACATGCTATAAGAAATAGTACTTATTATCTACGAAAACATTTTCATTCATACCAAAAACACCCTTAAAGAGAGAATTTTAAGAGGAGAGAGAGTAGTTGATTCATCAAATCAATATAGATAAATGCTAGAAGTAGGTACAGGAGTAGTTTAGTATATAAGTCTCTCATTCTTGTAGTGGACTTTGAAAGGTTATTAATATGTGCTCTTTTTTCAGAGCAGGAATCTAGGAGTATCAGACCTTCGGCTAAGATCAAATTTTATTAATAATATGTGTTCTTTTCTCAACGCAGGTACAAGAGTGGTTTATTATATAGGTCTCTCATTCTTGCAATGAACTTTGAAAGTAAAAGTAGTGTGATAACCATGGCCGAGCAAGACCAATCCCCTGGCGGTTCTAGTGATGATGGATATTCTAAAGGCCAGATTCTTGAAAACCCACCTCAGAAAAAAATGAAGATTGAGACAGAATGTGAAGAAACTGGTATTGATTGGATCAGCGAGATACCTGACGCTCTTATTGCCCAAATTCTTACTCAAATGCCCACACCAGATGCCTTCAAAACAACTCTTCTCTCTAAACATTGGCAATACCTTTGGAATTCTATGGACAACCTTATTTTTGACAACAGGAACACTGATTGGTCTGATAGAGTGAATGTGATTAATAAGTTCATTTCCTTCACGGACAATGTACTAACTCTCCTTTGCTGCTCTAAAATTAAAAAGTTCACCCTATATTTCCGATCTTGCCTTGTTGCGTCTTATGGTTCCAAAATTGACAAGTTGCTTGAAATTGCTTTGAAGAAAAAAGCGGAGGATCTTGAACTGGAAATATGGTATTATGATCAAGATCCCTATGTCTTGCCACAAGCTCTCTGCAGCAGCTCATTCATTTTAAAATTAAATTGCGAGTATTGCAGAATACCAGAAGAATGTGTACTAAATTGGACATCCCTGAAGAGTTTAACGCTAAGACATTTGTTTCTCCGGGATGAACATGTTGATCAAATAGTAACAAATTGTCCTCAGCTGGAATCTTTGAAACTATGTGAGTTTTGTGGTTTTCATCATTTACATATAACTTCTCCAAAATGTAGGATACTGCAATTGATTGATCATGCCCATCCTGACGGAGATTGGGGTTCACTTGAAGGTGATTGTTCCTTCGAAATAGTTGCTCCATATATTCAACATTTAAAGATTTCGGGGCATTTTGATAGTGTGGAAATTAAGCTTGGGGACCTCTCGTCTTTGGTCCATGCCGATCTTACTTTCTCTGTTGATGTTGTATTTGACAAAACTGTGGAACATCTCTTGGCAAGTGTACGTTGTGCTAATGAGCTAATGGTCCCATGCTGGGTTATCGAGGTCAGTTTCCAGCCCAGGAAGTCTCTAATTTTTTAATGATGAATATGAACATAACCCTGCTCTTTTTTATTTATACTAGTCTTTGGGTACGCGCATATGATGTATCAATGAGTACAATATCTTTAGAAACTACATAGTAAGAAATGTACCTGCGTTTTAAAATAAAAAAATAAAGAAAAAAATTCAAATAGACACAGCAAAGTCAGCAAACTAAGGGGAAAAAAGAAGAAGATACAATAACAGAAAGAAAAAGGGTCAATCCAGACAGCTCTGAATCTCTAGAAGACCTAATACAATATCAAGTTTGTCAATTCCTCTGTTGTCTTAGGCATAGTCCAATTGATCCCCACACTACTAAAATAAGGTCCCCGATTTGCTGTGAATGAACCGTGAATGAATAGGTGGTTATGTCCTCAATTCCTCCTAAGTTTGTCCAATCTTCTTGTCACTGAAACAGGCAGTGGAACAAAGATATAGTGTATGTGGGGTATTATTCTGAACTTAGGAAAGATCATTCTGAACTTGAAACAGCTTTGGTTGGATGTTATCATCACACAGTAGCTTTATAAGTGGAATTCCTTGTAAAGTACGTTTGTTTTCTTATATAATATAGGAACTATTGAAAAGTTCAGGGGCTCGAAGAGATCAAAGAAAGACCATAGTTTCAAAGATTCTCTTGTCGGGGTGGGGGGTTGTAAAGGGTGAAACTTTAACCCACGAGTTTGGGATGTTTTTAAGCCCTATAAATTTGATATTGTGATACTCAATGTACTTACCTTCTACTCTGCTTCTCTCTCCCATTTAGATGATTTATGTGTTGTTGTTGGAAAAGAAAGATGTTTCGTGACCGTTGCTGGTGTGCAAAAAGTTGACGGTAAATTCTTGGATTTCAAAAAATGCCATTCTCGGCATAGGCAGTCTCTTAAGGTCAACTCCTTCTCTGGAGAATTTGACGATAATTCATCAAGAGGTATGTTTTCATTTGATTTCTTGCTTTGAGATACATTGATATTCACTCTTTAATTTTTTTTTTTTCCCTTGCATTTGTTCCATTTAGTTACAGGTAATGATGTTTCATGATGTAGGTTCCATCCTTTATCTAATTGTTTTATATAATAAGAAAATTTTATAATCACCAAAACTCATCACATTTTGAGGCATAATACAGCCTTGGAAGTCGGGCTGTTTTATGTACAGCCCCGTTTGATACTGAAATTGCTGTCTATCATACCTACTTTGGATGCTGGGAATGGGGTGGGGGATCAAACATTCTTTTTGTTCGTTTCCTAAATAATGCGACGGAAGTGTTACTGCACTGAAGACACTTCTTCCTTTTACAATGAGTAATTAGTTCTTATTTTGTTTGGCATAAAATATTGCATTCACCCGTCTATTGATCTCCTACAGCTTCAACTTCAAGTGTGCAACATTTTAGTACTTTCTCTAAAATGTTTGAAGTGGTCTATCTCATTATTATACACACTCTAACTAAAAAGTTATTTCTGAAAAGCATTTTCATTTGCTTGTCTATTGTTTGACTACTATGTTGTTTATATCTCGTTTCAGATTCTTTTATGTGTGTTCTGCAATTTCAGTACTACTCATTCTAAAATCCAAACATCTACTTAATTTTCTTCTAGTTGTTACGCTTGCCACTTAACCTGATTTGTGGTTCTTCTGTATCCTTAGGGAGACGAAGACTCTGATTCATCGGGAGACAATTCCCTCTCCTTGCATGAAAACATATCCAAGGACTCCTTACAGAATTTGAAGATGCAGAGGTTTCTTCAAACTGTTGTAGTTGTCTCGATAGAGCTGACACAACAGAGCTCCTTACAGAATTCTTGAAGTCTTTGCTTGAGCATGCAAAAAATCTTGAGAAACTGGTTATAGCGCCAGTGCATGAGGGATGCAATATCTCTTCAACAAATATCTCAAAAGTGATAAAGAATTTGTTAGCTTTTCCAGGAGCTTCTAATAATGCAGTGGTTTCCTTAGGATCAGTCTCCGGTGTTGACTTTCCTGGGGAGTAGGAATTTTTATATTGATCTTTTTTGTTCTCCAGAGTATTTTGTTCAACTATTTTTTGAACTCTTATATCTTCGTATGCTGTCAGTGCAAAGAATTGTTGACCATCAAGTTACTAAATAACTGATAGAGAAGATAAGTAATCTGCTCAGATTGATTAAACTATTGTCATAGTGTAAATTCGAAACTGTTTTGCATTATCGATGTATAGTGTAAGTCCTATTTGATATTCTTTCCTTCTGTATTAAGAGCAAAATTTTGAAGGTTTTGTTTATTATGGTTGGACATTTTAGAACATCTGAACTTGGGGCAGAAAAAGTTGTATCCTGGCTAGTGGCACTCATTCCATATGAATTATGTCACATATTGCCACTACTACACATTTACTACCATTGATCATTTATTTTAATAGCTAATTGTTTAATTTATCACATTAAAATTTGTTAATCCTTCATATAGCCATATTATATGAGATGAAAACCATATATAAATTGTTTATATTTCGTCACTAGACTCATCCTCCATCCGTTCTAAAAAAAGTGTTATCTTAGCAAAAAATTGTCCCAAAATAGTATCAACTTAGGAATTCAAGTCAAAATTTTATATTTATCTCCAATTATGCCCTAACATTAATGAAGTAGTTCTCTTTAATATTGTTTAATTCTCAAAAAATATATAATAACTAAGAATAATTTAGTAAATTTATATTGTATTTATTGATTTGTTAATGAACATAGTTTTTATGAAGGTGACAAAAAACAAGTTATGGTTTCGAGAAGAAAATGACAATTTTTTTTTCTGTGGTTTGATTAGTAGGGGTCATGCTTCGCGGCAACTAAAATTCGACAGATCAGAAAGAGAAGGCTACTTGTAGTTTGTTGCGGTCTCAATCTGAAATTTCATTCTCGTGTAACTAGGGTTTCAAATTTAATTCATTCATCGTTGTCTCAGCACTCTCGACGAATTACAATGCGTTAAATTTGTGTTCGGCAATTAGTTATCTATGTCACTGTCAAAAATTCAGCATCGCGTTTTCTTCCTGGTACTACTCAACAGTATTAATAATAGTTTAATATCCATATGCAAATGTTATCTGGGCCTCCAATTTTTGAGCTTCTTTGTTTCTTTAAGCTTGAAATGAGAACCTCCAATGTTTTCTGCTTTTATTTTTATTTTTATTATTGGTGTATTGAAATTTTATACTGGTGTTACATTCTTTTGTTTGAACAATGTGCAGTTGCTGAATATACTTCTACAGCATATAATAATAGTAATAATCACTATCCATTAGGATTCTAATAATCAGAGGTATGGGTCACGGGTTCGAGCCGCGGAAGTAGCTGTAGGCTGTCTGCATCACACCCCTGGGTGCCGCTAGTGGCGGAGCTAGATAATTTTTCAAGGGTGTTCGAATTTTTATATATATATATATATATTAGACCTTAGATAGGAGGTTACAGAGGACACGGATTAGGGTAGAAGGCAAGCAGGTAGTTGAGCGCTGTCCTACTTAGTCATAGTAGTATTCTTATAGTGTTTTTTTTTTTTTTTTTTTTTTTGTGTCCTTCGATATCTGTTGTTTCTTGTACTTTGGTTATCGTATGATGTTGTGGTAGTTATTGCTTCTTTGTTTTTCAGCTAGCTTTTTTCATGCTTTTTACAGTATTTTTCCATGTCTTCTATACTGCTTTGAACTGCCTGTCCTTGTACCGAGGGTCTACCGGAAACAGCCTCACTACCTCCCAAGGTAGGGGTAAGGTCTACGTACACTTTACCCTCCCCAGACCCCACTATGTGGGATTTCACTGGGTATGTTGTTGTATATTAAGGTTGTTCAGTATCTAATGCCTTTTGGCGAAGGGTGTTCGGCTGGGCTGTGGCTCCGCCACTGGGTGCGGCCCTTCCCCAAACCCTACTAGCGTGGGATGTTTTGTGCACCGGGCTGCCTATTAATCACTATCCACTACACGTGCGTGTATGGTAACATAGTTTACAAATGAATAGTTTCTGTGATATAATTTCAGATTCTAGTTTGTTCTGCTTATTTTTTTATTGATCATTTATACTTGGGTATTTGCATTTCTTTTGCCACAATCAGATATTTGTTTATTGAAAGGTGAGATGCCTCTCTAAGTAGGGAAGCTCAACTCTGCATCAGTGTCAAAAAGGTATCAACCTATTATGGGTGCACCAAAGCAGAAGTGGACATCAGAAGAAGAAGCTGCCCTTAAAGCAGGTGTTGCTAAGTATGGGGTTGGCAAGTGGAGCACCATAATCAAAGATCCAGAGTTTTCTGATATTTTGCGTTCTCGTTCAAATGTGGACCTAAAGGTATTAGACAATATCGTTAGCTTATCTTGCCTGTACCAATTGGGGAAGCTTATACTTCTCCAACTGGAACTTCTTGGTTTTCATATAGTTATGCCAAAAGTATAGTTGCTCAAATGGGCCATTGGACAGGATAAATGGAGAAATCTACATGTTATGGCATGTGGGTGGGGTTCTAGGCAGCCAGGGAGGATTGGGTATAAAAGCATTCAGCCAACAGTGAAGCATGTCGATAATGCCTTGGAAATTAGCACTGTGGTTGAGAATGGTATAGAAGTTCTTGATGCCAGCCCTCTTGCATCATCCAATGAAAAGCTGGAGGATGTTGGGTCTAAGGAGCCAATTTCAAGGTTATTATGCTATCCATTCCTTTACCTCTTTTATAATCTAAACTTGGATTCTTCCAAGTTGGTCTTAAAGTTTATCATTGTGCTTGAAGAGCTGTTGCAAGAAAAAGCTCTTAAGTGACTTCTTGATGCGGACATCACTATTAAGAAGGTATCTCACATAATTATTTGAAAGTCAAATCACTAAGGTAAACATTTACTAAAGCCAATTGGCATAACATCTGAGAGGTGGTGGCTTTTGAAGAATCTGAAGTTTAATATTCTTTCACCAAAAGTACTTTATTGGTATGAAGTCATAATTTAAATCAATACTGAAAGTTTACACGCGGCATAATGCTTGTCTCTTTGTTTCTACCCTTCGCAGAATAATTTACTGCTTCAATATTGTGACACACCTAAATAAATCAATACTGAAAGTGTACCACCTTTAGCATTTTAACTTTTAGATAAGGCAATTCATAGTTTCACACAATTCGATAGAGTATTGGAGTCCTAGTTCGACTTTTGCCATCATCCACTAGAAAATGTTTTGTGCTTTGGCTAATAAAAAGAATCAGATCATAATTGAAGGGTGTTTGCTACAGATTGAACATAGTATTTTCATGTGTTTGACCCATGAAAAGAATCGGGCTTGCACATGAGGGGTATGCAGACATAAAATAAACGAATAAAAGTGACCCCACTCTAACAATTTGATCTTTTATGGGGTTTTTCACACAATAAAAATAAGTATTTTCCCTTAGAATTGAGCTTTCTGGGGCTTGATTTTTGACTGCAGATTGGATGATCTTATCTTGGAGGTGATAGCAGGATTGAAGGAACCACGTGGGTGTAGTCGAACAACAATTTCTTCATATCTTGAGGTATTGCTTCTTACCAGTTATTAGCACAGTTTATTATGCAAATATGAGCTAAGGCTAAGTGGAGAGAGTTCAATGATTTGAAGGATTTATAAGTCTTGTTTAACTATTATTGTAAGGCATGTGTATCAATATTGTCTCTATTGGTATGCCTTAAACAATTTTGTCAATCTTCCTTTAATGAAACTACTTGTATGCTTCTAAATTCTGCCTAATTGAGCATATTCCCTGACAATCTTCTGTCTTTTTCCTTTGAACTACATCCACCTTAAACACCTGAAATAGAGAAAGACCATTTAAGTTTTCCAAGAACTTTGACAAATGGAAAAATGAAAAGATTTTCCTTCTCCCAAATACTGCCTAGTCTCTTATTTGTGAATATACTAGTGTCAACAGATATGGTATTGGTGTTGATACTTTGTACGTAAAGCAAAACGTAGTAGATGTTGAAAGTATCCATATTGATCACATATTCATCATCCCTGCAACATAGCTTCTCCCCTTGGCTAGACTTTATGTTGTTTCATCACCCACACCTTGACTGCATGAAGAATTATGCCAGGTACCTTATTGGGGTGGGGAGACTATAGAAAGTGGAAAGGCGTGCTATTAATGTTATTTAACATGCAGAGGCAGATTCAAGATTTAAAGTTCTTTGCACCGAACGCGTGTACTTTATTATGGGTTCATAATTGACTGTTTGTTAAAAATTTAATTGTTTTTCACATATATATCTATGTCGAAAATACTAGGTTCAGTTGATCCATTAAATATGGTTGCATCAGCATCTGCTGACATGGATGCACAACCTAACTTCTGGGGGCCTTAACCCATTTTACATTAATCCAATTCCCTATACACCGGTTACACCCTTAAGTAAAGGTGGGTTTTATGCTCTATTTTGGAGTAAGATGGATATGGATTTCCCGAAGGGGAAAAAAGAAATAGGAAGTTCCTCCTTTGGCTACAGTTTAAGAACCTTAGTTAATTTCTTCCTGTCTTTGGTGACATATCAACAAGGGTATGGACTTTGGTATTATGGACTTTGTGAATACCACTGCGTTCTTTATACTTTTAGGTGTCAGTAACTTCATATTTTTCTTTGCTTAAAGGAACACTTCATGGCACCTCCAGATTTTGAAAAGCTGTTAGTGGCAAATTTGAAGGCGCTGGTTGAAAATGGAAGACTGATAAAGGTAATGCAAATGATGAAATCTCCTCTTTTGGTGTTCAAGTTAGGTGCATTGGCAGGAAATGCAGTAGGTCTATTTTACTCCATGCAAAATGGCAAATTGGATATATTTGACAGATCTATATCGACACAGTATTGAGAGCAATGAATCTTCAAGATATTTTTCTAGTACGGAATTTTTCTAAAGACCACATATTGATCATAATGACAGATGGCAGGAGTTTACTGCAAACTTATATACACTGAGCCAGGTGAAGATTTATTATTTTTTGGGTACTTTATAACCGAGAAATCCCTGTTAGCTGACCCAACCATAGTTGGCCCATATGTTTGAAACTCGGGAGATAATGGACATTACATTAACAGATGCTGATTGGCCATTCCATCTTGTTCTAGCATTAAAATCAATAATAGATGATTAGTGATCAGGAAGACAGTTCTAAGATAATAGCTATATGATTATTTTGAAATTACATTAGTTTTGGGAAGGTGAAAGAACATTTCACAATTGTCATTTCGTAATCTCAGAGGCGGAGGACCTATGTATAACTCGTGATATATTTAAGTGGCCATTTTGGTGATCGATATTTTTTCTTCTTCAACCCCCACCCCCCTGCCGGGAATGGAATTAGTGTAGGTGGCGGGATAATAATGCCCCAAAAGATTAAACTAATTTCCTGCACTGTCACGTGTCATTTAATTGTTAATGGTTGGTGTGAAATCTGCGGAGTCGTGGAGAAGATTGGGAACTACTAGCTTAACTAGAGGAAGTAATATTGTTTTATGTCAAGACTAATATCATGTCTATTCTCGGACTTTAAGCTTTATCTGCAGTGCAACATCAAGCCAGGTTGTTTCATTGATGGAAACACTGAGAGGTAAGGCAACTGGGAGTTTATTATTCCTTTTGCCGCATCAATTTGTATGGTCTGTGGTACCATTCCCTTTGAGTTATGATCCCTCTCCTGAATTATGAAGTTCCTTATGTTGAACAGTTGAGAATGCCTGCTATAAAATTCTTTAAATAAGTTACAATTGTGAAAATTTGATACGTAAATGAATTTAGCTTTCTGCAACTTAGTTTTTGTGCATTTTTCCTTTTGTTTATGTGTCTCTATAGAAGATCAGGCAAACAGTAAATAAATAGCCCGACAATGATTAACGTTTGTTGATTGTTAATTTTGGATATTAATACCTGTATTTTTATTGATAGGTGAAGCATCAGTACAGGATTACACCGAGTAGAGTATCATCTTGTGTCGGGGGAAACGATTTCCCATTGTTTCTGGAGGGGAAGCAGAAGGATTCCCCAAAGCTTAATAACAATGGAGTTAGAATACTTACAAAAGCACAAATTGATGCAGAGCTAGCCCAAATGATGAGCTTGAGTGCAGAGGAGATTGCTGCAGCTGCTGCACAAGCCGTTGCAGACGCAGAAGCTGATATTGCTGAGGCAGAAAGGGCAGCTAGAGATGCGGAGGAGGCTGAAGCAGAGGCAGAAGCGGCACAATGCTTTGCTGAAGCAGCATTGAAGGCATTGAATCCACGAACCCTCCGTGTTTGGTAAGCTTATCTTCTAAGTTTTCTTTTCATTAAGCAAACAATCAATCAACCATGCTTAAATCTCAAATTATTTTGTGGTTGGATTATAATGTCACCATCCC
The DNA here is from genome assembly GCF_029784015.1 of Lycium ferocissimum. Taxonomy (NCBI): domain Eukaryota; kingdom Viridiplantae; phylum Streptophyta; class Magnoliopsida; order Solanales; family Solanaceae; genus Lycium; species Lycium ferocissimum. The sequence goes on from NC_081343.1 coordinate 64,437,085, forward strand.
TGGGGTTCAAACCATGATAGTTCCAATTTTGATTTGCCGAAATCTCCTTGCGTTGGTCCTACGAAGAAAGAACTCATGTATATTCAAATATCTTTTTGGTTTTCGAGACTATTCCACTTCTAGTATGAAATCAGCCTTTTGACTTTTAAATAATTCATTACTCGCTTTGTTGGAAAGAAGAAATTATCTAGATAGTAAAAAGAGCAGCTCGGTGCATGAAGTATCCCCATGCACACAGGTCCAGGTATGTGCCCACACCCTAAGGGCGTGTGATGTAGGCAAGCTTACCCTGACGCAAAGCATCAATGGTTGATTCCACCGCTCGAACTCGTGACCTACCAGTCACACGAAGACAAGTTTACCGTTGCGCCAAGGCTCTTCCTCATTTACCTACATAGTACTATTTTTGTTTTGGTGTGCGGTGACTGTCGGGTTGATCATTTTGCCTATGAAGTAAAGAATTAGGTGGCCTGCTGTTTCACTATCTATCCTTTTTGTTTTTCATTTATACTAACTATGTTAGAAGTTTCTATATCATTATACTAGCTGAAATAAAAACCTAATGGTTTGGTTGCACAAAAGATTTTCACATCTATTCGCCTCTTTACAATGTCTTTCTTGTTTATGCAGATGATATTATTTGATTGCCACAGCTATGGTCTTCATCTTCCAGCTTAAATGTCAATGTGTTGTAGATATGTGAAAAGATTTGTAAATGTGGAGCATTGTGTCCATTGGCAGTGATCTAAATATATTATTGAGGTTACAACAAAATTTACAGGCAAAACATGGTGCTTTTATTTTTGTTGAGTTGCAGTACACATACCCTCTTTTGTAGCCTGTTTTTGGGTGTAAAGTACTGCACAAAGAAAGTTAGTTGAGTTGCCATGGAACCCCCCCAACCCAACCAAATGAAGTTTCTGATGATCTCTGAGCATATAAAATAATTTCTAGTCCTGATCATATCATTAGACTACATCGATTTTACTGGAATATACTTTTTAGTTTAAACTAGTTTATATTGCTACAAATTATTGATGGTAGATGTTAAATACATCTACCATCAGCAGCACTTGCACTTTAATCGACTTGTTCACAAAATTATTGTGCATTAATTTCTTTGGAAAGTGAAGATCAATTTCAGGCTATATTTACACGATCTGAAACTGTTAGTTCTAAGGGCGACCTTCCAGAGAGCTTTTCTAGTGTTTCTGCATGCAACAATTATCCAGTTTTTCCTTATTTATTTTTCATCCTACAGGCTCCAACCATCAGACCTTTGGCTACTGGGTAGCGGGAATTTGTCAATGTGCCTATTGGCAACGAGCGATAGAAAAAAGGGGTTAACGTACGCATGCGAGATATAAACATAATGCTCAAATCTTTTCTTCCCCTTCATGAGAGTTGATGAGAAATAATTACATTCTCCTCTTAAAATTGTTTATTCAGCATGTCATACGACAAATATTTTCAGTCCAGGACAATCCATGCATCATATCCAGGAAGAAGAAATTAGAATGAGAGATGACTCAACCAAGCGCAATGATGAAACTTAAACTCAAAAATTTATATCCTAAAATTTGCTGCTGTATTTTCTTTGGATCGGTTAATTTGCTGTTGTAATATCAGGGAGCCAAAGACCCTGAACCTCTAAAAACCTCGTATACGTACTCCACTAAGTTCCTGCATTCAATTCCTACAGAAAGTGCAACAAAAGTCTAAAACTTTTAAAAGGGACAAATACAAACGACTCATGACTGGGCAAAAATGACATTTCAAGTTTGTCCTTTCACCTCGATTATTGAGAGGATAAGGGGGCAGTGCACCAAGTATTTTAGGCCTGAAATTGTCCATTAACTCTTAGGTTCTTCAGTTTCTTCCCCAATCTCATAAGCAATGTAACAGTTTCTACTCTTTTTTTTATGCTTTTGATTACTATAAGTCTATAACTGTTTTTAATATTCTCATGGAATAAAATACTTTTACTTACGGGAGAAGCAAGAAATGGGTTGGAACTTACTTCGAGTAGAAACCAATTATATCAGTCACAAGACAAACAGAGACTTGAACAAACATAAAGGTCATGGAAGAACCACTGCACAAAAGATGCGGGACACATTAGAATGTAGCCCAAAGAGTTTACATTCAAAGAAGCAACTTCTATCCTAATAAAAAGGATAAGGGTTTGTAATTTATCACATCATTCTAGCAAAGTACTCCTTTACATGAAAACACACATTAACAGATTGTGAATGCAAAAGAACATGACTACAACTGAACTAGGATATCTAAGACACAAGCAGGGCCATTCTTAGAAAGCAATAATTAAAGAATGACGTGTCAAGTTATAATCAACAGTACCCAACATCCAATTTGGGGATAGGCATACTGATGGCCGCCAGATGAAGAAAGGAGCAAGGAACAAATCTCTAAGAGAAAGTTGTATACTTGCATGGTAACTACCAAAGTAGCACAAAAATTAGAGAAACAAGCATGGTACCTTTTTGGATTGCTGATCCATCAGAAAGACAATCATCTTTCGCTTTCTAAGATTTCAAAGAATATGCTAGCAATTGAGAAATCATAAGATGATATGGCAGGTCATATACCAATGGTGTCCATTTCAAATTTGGGTAACTATCTATGCACTTGCAACTGTGATCCCAAGGTAACCATGCTATACAAAATAAATGATCACCATAGAACTCCCTAAAATGAGCTAGTGTGAAAAAACCTTAAACCAACACAAAAGCAGAGAGGAAGTGATCTTGCCATAATATCCGCAAGCTCAGCAAGTTATTGCAATTTCAACGAACTTTATGGCAGGTTGCAAATCAACTGAGATAAGCAATTGACCGAGATAAACCAGGAGTATATAATTAATGTACAACTCCCAAAACAAGCCAGTGGGAAATAACCTTAGATCACTACAAGGGAGAAACATGGATCTTACAACCCAAGAATAATCAAAATCCACAATCCCAGAAAGTTACTAAAATTTCAAACAACTCTATAGCACATACCAAATGAGCTAAAATAAAAGTAGTAAACCAGGAACTATAAACAGCAAAGGGACACATAAAACAAGTACCAAAATCAATGTAGTAAAGTCCCTAGCATTATGCAACCAAAATTCATCAAAATGGACTACAATTTCCATTCCCCATGAAAAATAACAATTTAGAGTATAAGAACATTGGAAAATTTATTCTAATACCGCTGTGGCACCAATTGCCTTGAGTTTTTCAATAATAGCATCAGCTTCATCTTTGGTTACTCCTTTTTTCACCACAGCTGGCGCTTTTTCCACTAACTCCTTAGCTTCCTTTAAGCCCAAATCAGTAAAAGACCTAATTTCCTTAATCACCTTAATCTTAGCCGCCGCATCAAACTTATCAAGCTTTACATCAAATATAATTTTTTCTTCAACCTTTGCATCTGTAGCCGCTCCACCGGTCCCAGTTGATGAAGATCCGGAACCCAGACCCGAAACGGCAGGCCCATATCGATTAAGGCCCATTTTGTGACGGAATAGAATGGCGTAATCATATTTTTCGATCTTATTTAGGTCTAGAAGTTGGTCAGCGATACGTTCTAACTTTTGGGTTCGGGTTTCTGTAACTGTGCAGAGTGTGGAAACTATTGATGGGGCACGGATCCCAGAAATGAGTCTTGTTTTTGAAATTAAAGATGATGCCATTTTCAGTGATTTGCAGAGAATTGTGTTATTAGGGTTTTAGAAATGTAGGGGAAGTGGGAAGAAGAAGAGGACTGAGGGAATAACGGCGTCGTTTTTATGTTAACTGTAACGAGTTGGCTAGTTGAGACTTCATTTTGGATTTTCTAAAATGTTTTCAAGTATAGAGATTTTCTCCACCTGCACATGTTATAACCTTTGAGAAAAGGTCATAAATAGTCTCTTATCTAAGGGAGTAGGTCTAAAATGATCCCTTAACTATATACTTACCGATTTTAGTCCTTTAACTATCCAAAAACTTATCAAATTTGGGTCTCCATCTATTTTTTATACAATCAGACAAACTCATAAAACTTATCAAACCATTCCTATCTATATTCTCTCTCCATCGCTATTTTTTATACAACCTCAACTTTTCTCCTCAAGTTTTCTCTCGTGTTTTGTAAAACTCATAAACCTTCCGTCGGTTTTGTTAAAAAAAAAAAATTAAAAAAAAAACTGAGGTTCTCACGTCATTTTTTTTTTTTTTGAAAATTAAAGAATGAAATGTAGGAACTTGGAGTTAAACCCGGGTATGTTCCTTAGCATTAAAGGGCTTTACCACTAGACCACTGATATTTTTTGTTCATATACTAACATTGATTTAATTTATACTGTTTTTTCGCTCTAAAACCCGACGGATTCCGTCTCCGTCAGTTTTTTTATAAAAAAATAAAAAATAAAAAACCGACGGACTCCATCGGTTTATTATAGAAAATAATATAACAAATAATTATATTTTTTCGCGCATTTTTGTGCAAAAAATAATCGACGCAGTCCGTCGATTTTCTTAAAAAAAAAAAAATTAAAAAAATTATTGAAAAAACCGACAGAATCTGTCGGTCCTTCCGTCAGTTTTTTCCATCGATTTTTTTCCGTCCGTTTTTACCAGTTTTTTAGTAGTGTTTGAAAAGAATGGTTACAGAAATTTTGTGCCTGAGTTTATCTTTTCAAATTTTAGAGACTCGAAAGCGACACCAGTGCCAGAATGCTCTTTTTTTTAAAAAAAATTTAACAAGAGGAACTTGAGGAAAAAGAAGCAGGGAGAGAGAAATATAGGTCTGAGGAATGGTTTAATGATTAATCTCACGAAGGTTTATGAGTTTGTACTCTGTTTGTATAAAAAAATAGATGGAGATCAAATTTGATAAGTTTTTGGATAGTTAAAGGACTAAAACCGGTAAGTGTATAGTTAAAGGACCATTTTAGACCTACTCCCATAGATAAGGGACTATTTGTGGCCTTTTCTCTATAACCTTTGCGTTAATTTATTCTTAAATAAAATATATATTAATCGAAAAACTATATTCCTCCTATTTTTGAGTGATTATCTTGTACTGCTTTTAAAGAGTGAAACAATGGTAAGTCTTAAACAAAACATATTCTTCGTATTATCTTTATTAGCCGTTCATCCAACGATAAACTCCATCCGAATTATAGAGCTATGACACAATCCCTAATTTATTTTTAAGAAAACAAATCTGTACCATATCCGGATCTAATTAAAGAGATAAGTTCAACTAATCCTCCATAAGTAAATTAAATGTAGGATTTGAATTAAGAAAATATATGCTTAAGACGTTAATTTTTCATAATAAGCACTATAACTGGATGGTGTTTACTAGGCTTACGTTTCAGACTTGGTGTTTGCCAATTATAGTGGTAAAAGTGTGTTAGAATTGGAAAATATCTCGTGTTTTCCCCCTTAATTGATACATTGTACAAAATGATAACAGAACTAATTTCATCCTTACATTAGTTTCCAAGTTCCTTCCGCTTTTGTTTTCCCTAACATCCTAAATATGAAACAATGAGTAAATTAGTTCTAAGGAAATCATATAATATCACACCCCATACGCTTCAACTATCTCACTGCTACATTACATTTTTACAAGGTTGAAATTCCTGTAACCCTTTATCATAGTCAATCTACAGCATCATTGCAAGGAGGCTTATCATAAGGAAGAAGCAATTTCTGTGAAAGAAAACTCACATCTGGCCTAGTTGAAAGGTGAAGAATGTATTATCTTTTTTCCTCATATCCTCCCAAGTCTTTAATATTTCATTCGCTGAGGGAACCTTGGTTTCACAAGAGTTGTCATCTTCATCACTAGACATCCCGAGTCCTAACTGATCGTCGATATCATCTAACTCATCAAATTGGTCATCAAAAGTTAATTCGTCATCAGAAAGCTCAAAGATTGTGTTTGTCCTAGATCTCTCATCTACTCTGGGACTTAAGTTTGACAAATCCGAAACTAACTCCTTGTCGGCAACCTTTTCTCTCTCATCATAGGCTTCATTACTACAATCATCTTCATCAACTTGAACATGCTGAAGGTTAAATTCATCTGTATTAGCACTGACATCTGTTGCAGATTCAACAGGTTCGTCGATTAAAAGCACTCTTGAAGTGCAAGATCCACAAAGAGATTCCAATGCCCTGCGCAAATTTACAATGGTCGTGTCTGATCCCAAACTCTGGCTGCATAGCACATCTAATAATCCTCTCAAACTAGAATGGCTAATTCTTTCATCGTTGCTGTTGAATAGGTCAATCCACTGTTGGAAACTGACTTGAAATGGAGCATGAACCATTGATTTAATTAGAGCAACAGCTCTTGCATGATCATGTTGACAGGTAGCATGACATAGAATCTCAAAGAAGAATGATCGATCAGGTATTTGACCAACTTCCAGTGTTGCATCAAAGGCATGCTCTAGCAAATGCACCTGCATCAACAACGAAAAAGCTTATAAAAGGAAATGAAGAGAATACAAACAAACAGGATCTGATTTTTAACCTAGTTCTGACAACTGGTTTTTGACATAACTCCAATAACAGAGACTCATCTGGAACATAAACAACTCATGATAAGTAACTAAATCCACAATTCTTCATCAAAAAAGTAACTAAATCCACAATTATAAGAGTATTTTGTCTTTCTTTCCTCTCAGCTTTTTTCTACTGTCATAGCTCAATTGCACGTAAACAGTTGAAATGTGGTGAATCAACCTATAGGCCTACACATTTTGACCAGGTAGACATCATTGGTTAGATTTCTTTCTATCTGGAAGGAGGGTGTTACTCTACTATTCGGTGTCAAAAAGATATCACAAAATGCAGGTCCTGATATATAAAACAGTCTTTCAAATTTTACCTTCCCAGCTTTTGATGCTTCCACCAAGAGGTTCGCGTGTCTGCTTTGATCAAGGTGATACCCAGCTAAAGCCATCTCCTTGTACACATACTCAAAGTATTCCCACTGGAGAGAGCAAGCCGAGGACTCAAGCATCGAGGTGTATGTATATGCATCTAGCCTACGAGAAGAACTCAAATTACCCTGGCAAAGTTGAGGACCGGGATCTTCTGTCTTAGCCCACTCAAATAATTCCTTAGCTTTAAAGAACATATCATTCTTTCCATAAACCTTCAACATGGCATTTATGATTCCTATGTCGGGTTCGCAGTGTTTTTTACTGTTCTCATATATACATATACAACCATCAACATGTCCACCGTCCATGGATGAAAAAATCATGCCAGTAAAGGTAACAGCCAAAGGTCTTGTGTGTCGTAGCATTTTCAGCTTCTCAATCTGTGGTAAGAGTGGAATGACTGAGAATTGAGTTTGTGCATCAAAAGATCAGCAGAAGATGAACCATGAAGGCACATTTACACAAAGAGGAGACCTTTTCGATGAAAGTGAGATAGCATAAATAACACACAGCAGAAGATGCATACTTGAAGGGAACAAAATTTTGAGGCATGCAAGGACTAAAGATCAAAGATTAAAAAATAAAATGGAAGGAACCGATGCATGGGTACACAATGAATTTACTCTACAAGTACTATTACCGACTTTTCCTTTTTAAAAGGAAAAAAAAAACTTATCATGACACCGCTCGTAGCTATAAAGGCGAGAGAAAAGATACCTACATCCCTCAATCAACGGGATTGAAAAACTACCACAAATAAAGCTTAAGAGAGGATGCATGGAATTGCTAGAATGAACTTATTGATGATTTCAATTAGAATCCAACATCTGCCAGAATAAGTACCATCTAAAACAAAGAAGACCTCAATAAATTGCCTAAATTTAAATGATAATTTTCCTAGGTGTTTGGCCAAAAATTCCAAATATTTTTCACTTTATTTGGAATTTATGAAGTTGGAGTTGAAGACGGAGTTGTGTTTGGTTATACATTTTGCAAAGGGAAGAAGAGGGCACCTTATTTGCAATTTATGAAGATGGAGTTGGAAACAGCCCCTCCTCTGCCTCCCAAGGTAGGAGGGGTAACGTCTGCGTACATTCTACCCTCCCCACACCCCACTTTGTGGGATTTCACTGGGTTTGTTGTTGTTGTTGGAGTTGATAAACAGGTTTGGAGCACATCTCCAAATTTGGAATTGGATATGGAAATTTTATAACCAAATACTGATTTTGAAATAAAGTGAAAATATTCCAAAAAAAAAAAAGTGAAATTATCATGGCCAAATGGCTCCGTTGTAACTTAGACTGAAACAAGTGCTTTACTACGTGCAAACTTTGTGTCCCCAAAAATACAAAAATGCGCTAATTAAATTTCAAAAAACTAATCCTGCTGTAAATTAAGCAATAGAAATGACAAAGGAACTTCTTCATACAGTAAACAACATAGGAACTGACTTCTGAGAGAGTCCAAATAATTATCTATATAACTTCAGCGCAGTAACACAAGGAAGTCAGGGTGTATAAAAACCATGAAAAGGAAAACAGATAAAGTGAAAAAGGTTAAAGTGAAAAAGGGTATCCACACCTCCAAGAATGCTTCTTTCCACATCCCATGGTAGCAAAGACAGCAAGCCAGCTCATAATACACTGAGGCGCTTCCAACAACTCCTCTTTGTTCCATTTCCCTCACTGCTTGAATGGCTTCATTGACTCTCCCCTCTTCCCATAAAGATTTTACAAGAACTAAAAGAATGCCGCAATAAGTCTCTAAAAGAAAAAGGCTCGAGAGTGAAAACTGAAAAGAAAACCATCTTACCTTTGTAACTAAGAGCTTTTAGGGCTTCCCCACTTCTCTTCATCTTTCCAAAAAACTCATGGACAAGGTCATATTTTCGAGATTGCAACATTACCTTTCAACAAAAGTGCAGCACGCTTGTAACACTTACAATGCTGCTATAACGATTTGGAAATAAATAACAAGCATTTGTTCACGTAACAGTAATAAATGAGCAATTTGCAATGCTGTTCGCAACTTCCTAAACCCACTCTATATGAACCATGAATTAGAAGGAACACAAAATATAATTATCAAAAACACAAGATGATGTCTCCAGTTCAGATCTAAGCAGAAGGCAAAACAGTTACTAATATTGATTGCTCAGTACTGGTATCAGAAGTATGAATTGCCCCCAGATATTATAAATAATTTTTTGATTTCATGAACTCTTTACAGTTATAACAGGGATAGCCTAATTACTTTAGTAACTCAAAGCACTTTCTTAGTGATAGACTTCGCGAGTAATACAAAGTCAACTTTTATTAAACGAAATGGCAAAAGCCTACCTCCATTGCAAGTCCATAGCTTGGCCCATTTGGCTTAACACCATTCTTTCGCAACTGCTCAAAAACCCAGAACACTCCCCTCCACTGGCGGGATGGTACACAAGAATTTAAAACCTAGCAGCCATTTAGTTAAAGATCAAAGAAGTCACAACTATGCAGATTATCAAACATAAAAAAGAAATTGGGACTTATGTTGCTAGGACTCTTCAAAAATGTGAACGGGTGCGTGTCGGATTCTCCAAAAGTTTTGTATTTTTGGAGAATCCGACATGGGTGCGGCATCCAAAGTGAAGAGTCCATGCAACTTAGATTGGGACCCAGAAGTAAAAACACTACTTTTTATCAGAAAAGAATAAAGACAATTGAAAGGACAACAATTACTTACAGCATTATATACCACAATATCCGGTTGAAGAACAGGGTCCCAATTCTTCCTCCGCATGTACTTTAATTTTTCGGGTTTTTGCTTCATGCAGTCAATGATGTTGATCAACTCTTTGAGCAAACCAGCTTGGCCAAGTGTAACTGCCACGCTATGGTAGGCTGCTATATCAGGGTAAATATAGGCATCCCCCTAAACGTCACAAAGTGTTAGACTCTCTCCAACCACATCATATGAGTATATTCAAGAAGAATCCGACAGATATGAGTTAGGAAATACTCTCATCAAATTGAAAACTTGAAGAGCTTCACGGGGCCTCCTTGCTTTCCCTAGAACTGCCAACAGTTTTGTGTACACAAACCTAGAAAAAGCAAATGTTTCTCCTTTTTCAAAATAGAAGCAACGTATATACATGACAGATTTACTATTGACAAAAGAATAGCTCTGGAACAAAGCATTACTAAGATAACATTTGATTAATTGCTGATAGAACATATATACCTGCTTTTGCTGCATCTATGTTCCTTAGAGTTGTAAACCCAGTGTACAACAGACAATGCGTGTCTCCACTGTCCCTTTTCACCAAGCCCTTCCACTAACCTCAGCATTTGCTCCTCAGTATACTGCAATCCAGAGTGTTTCATCAACTTAGAAAACTTATAATCCTTCACACTTAGTTCCGTCCCACTCAATCTACAACAAAAATGTAGAAAATCATCAGCTTCAAAACCGCTTCTCCAACCTACTGTAAACATATCAATAGTACTATAACAATAACAATTACAACTTAATGTCAAACTAAAAGAGTTGACTATATGGTATACAAGAATAGTACTGAATAGGGTGTATTAGTAATGCTGGGAGTAGTTACGTTGGCATTACTTTTTATCGACTATTTGGTTTATTGTATTAAATGAATAGGGTGTATTAGAATAGGAATAGTACTGGTATTGAGTCAGCTATATTTGTTTACATACCTATCAATGATAAACCGAATTATCTCAGCTTCGCCTCTACGGCGTTGTCTGTAATCCCAGTTAGCCCTTTCATTATCAAACCATCCTTGTTTAATTTCAACATCACTATCCAAAAGCCATGAAAATTTATCTCTTTCACTCTCAATTATATCACTTAGCTCCCAAAGATGCTCAGAATTCAATTTATCACCAGAATACACTTTACTCTCACTACAAATCTCTTGCAATTTGAGTTTCTCAACCTTCTCCCAAGGCTTTCCCACTATTCTTTCATCATTTTTAGCATTCACTGCTTTCTTAAAGCTTTTATACTCTGACTTAACGGCATGGAAATATGATTCTTCGGCTAGGGTTTGTTTTTGGGTTTCTGTGAGTGGTGGGGGTTCTTTAGAGGCTTGTTTGGTAAGGCGTCTGTTGAATTTTTGAAGTTCTTTTTTGCGGAGTGTGTGGATGATTTTTGGAGTTGGGTTGACGCCTTTTTGAAGGAGATTTTGCTTTAACTTGTCGATGTTTATTGAGGGAAGACGTGGAGGTCCGGTGGAGGCTTCCATGGAGAAGTGAAATGAAGTTTGCAGAAGCAATTACAGGTTGGTCTTCCCCGCTCTTTGCTGATAAGACTACCGGGACTACCAGTTTAGTATTTGATTTAGATTTTATTAGGAGCAAGATTTTCTTTTAAAAAAAATATTAATTAAAAATTATAATAATATTGCTAGCAAATTGGATTCTCGCTCTGTCCCAATTAACATGGCACACTTTTCTTTTTAGGGAATGATAAATAAAATGTCACATTTTTATAGTTAGAAATAACTTAACTTTACGAGATAATTTACAACCACACATTTATCTAAGGTTTGTTTTCGGCCAAAAATTTCAAAAGTTTTCCTTTTTTTTATTAAACTCTATTCCTAATCAAATAGTGCCACATAAACTGGGACGGAGTGGAGTATTACTTTGAAGTGATTTTTTAATGCAACAACAACATATCTAGTGTAATCACACTAGTGGTCCGGAGACGGTAGGATGTACGCAAACCTTATCCCTATCCTGGGAGGTAGAGAGGTCGTTTTCGATAGATTCAGCTCAGAATAAACCAATAACAAAGCAAGTCAAATCGAAAAAGAGAATAGTAACCACCACAAAATAGTATGCTCAGCGAAGAACAAGAGACAACGACTACGAGAGACAATAAATAATGACAGAAATCAAATAACAAGAAAATACAGAAGAAATACAACGAATGCTAGTAAGAAAGGATAAGCGAGACAACCTCTACTGCGTACTAGCTCTCTATCCTAATTTGTGTCCTCCACAAGCTCCTATCTAATGTCATGTCCTTAGTAAGCTACAACTATTCCTTCGTCTCATTTTATATAAGAAATAAAGAGGTATTTAACTAAACCAATTATAGAAAGTTGAAAAGGTAAATTTTTAAGAAATAAAAAAAGATTTTTAAAACTTATAGAAATTGGGACGGAAGGAGCAGTACTTAGTATTTTCTACCAATCAAGTACTGTAAAATGAAATATTTCTTAAACGCATTTTCCGTCATAATATCGAACTCATATAGTATTTTTTAACTTTATTTAAAATAAAATTTACAAAAATAGTAAATATAGGAAACTTTTAGTACTACTGTTTGTTTTCTTTTTTTATTTACGAGTACTTTGCGATTTTGTATATATCCTACAAATAGAAAAGATGTTTTTTTTAAAATATTTTTGTTTTTTTAGAAATTGGGACTAAGGATATATTTTCTAAAGCAGTACTTAGTATTTTCTACCAATCAAGTGCTGTAAAATGAAAAATATTTTTTAAACGTGTAGCATTTCCGTCATAATATCAAAGTGATTTTTTTTTTTAAAAAAAAAACTCATATAGTATTTTTTAACTTTATTTAAAAAAAATTACCACAAAAATAGTACTATTTTAAATATAGGAAACTTTTTAGTTTTCTAAATCACAAAAGAGATGTACTACTGTTTGTTTTCATTTGTTTTTTATTTCAACATGAAAAGGTGTAAAACTAAAATATTCGCTTCAACTTAATTTTATAGGGTTTACGATTTAGCTACTCAATTTTCAACTAAATTTTTAACTTGGTGAAGGCTCATCCTTCCCCTGCCCCCAACGTAAGAAAAAAAAATCAGGAGAAAAATCAATTGAGAAAATGGCAGAATGGAAGAGGCAAGAAGGAGGATCAGAGGAAGAGGAGGAGAAGTGGCAAAAAGGAATTTGTGTGCCAGATATCTGTGAAAGAGAGAAAAAAAAATGGACTGCGTGTGAGTGTCGTGAAATCGTTATATAATGGGGGGCCATCTGATGCGGGACCGTTGATGCTGAAACTATCGAAGTTGAGGCAACCAAAACGTGAAGGACGACCTGTGGGTAGTACCGTTGTAATGCATAAGGGGGAAGAAGTTGATCTAGCACCATTTCTCTTGCGAAACGAGAAGAGACCAGAACTAGAAGAAGAAGTGAAGGATATGTGATTGTGTTCGACAAGGCCGGCAAGAAAGAGACAAAGAGAACATGGAGAATCATTCATGTCTCAAGCCGAAGCGAGAAAAAGGAGGAAAAGAAGAAGGATATGTGATTGTCGGAGAAAACAAAAAGAACCCTATTGCAATTGTTCTCCACTCTCATGCTTTGGATACAATAAGCTCATTCTTACTCCTCCCATCGGCGCTGTGGAGGACTATACCCCTCATTATGTCCCGATTTGGCTCGAATACCTCCGTCAGCTTCGTCAAACCCATGTTTGCTTCCTTCAATTAATTGCTAACTGTGTATAAATTTCGTTGCTAATCCTTTACGGGCAATAATAATATCATGTTGTTAGGTCAAATCTTATCAAAGTTGAACCAACCTATTTCACTAATTTTGTTCCTAAACTGCAATCTCTGATACGAACAAAGGAGATGTTAATAAGTTCCCATTGCCCATGAATATGAATTACCAAAATAGTCCATTATCTTTTGTCCATCTTCTTTCACATGGAGCAGTAATAGTCCAATATGTTTACGTTCATAATGGACTATTCTGGTCTTTTATCTTACTCGGGGTATTTCAATTTTTAGAATGTATATGTATACTGGAGTATCCTGCGTCTACCTGGGAATTGTTTTGGTTGACATTAAACCTTCGATCCCCGGGTTGGCCCCTTTATCCCTTAAACTAATTGACTGCTCTGTGAGCTCGAATCTGATGTTCCATTATGATCCCTCTCTTTCTTTCAGTTTGTATAGCTGTCATCCCTCTTGGCTTGTTTGACAGTGTTTTGATGTTGATGTCCATCCCGGCCCGTCTTTTGGTGCTGGAATATCACCATATGATTTCAATAAGGATGCTGAGTTACTCATGGAACTGGCTAATCGTGCTATCCAGGAATATAATGAGAAAGAGTGCAATGTATGCTCCAGTCTTTATTTTCTTTGTGGCTTGGTTTCCTCTACAAGTGATAATTAGTGACTCTCCTTGCAGGTTTTCAAATTCAAGGTTCTAAAGATTGAGAAAGTGAATTGTACGGTGACAGATTACTTTGAATATTGGATGACTGTGAAAGTCTTAAATCTCACTCTTGGTACTCCTATCGAGACTTTTCAAATCCATGCTGGTAAAAGTTGCCTCAATGATGATGCAAAAGTTATCTATTGTTGCCAGCCTAAAGAAGAGGTAAACACCTAATAAGGGTTCCAGTTTGCTTTCTATGAACAATGACTTACTTGATAACTAACTTTACTTTGGTTTGTATCTCCGAACTAATTTACAAGCTGTTGTTGGTTTGGCAAACTACGATCTTTGTTTTGGTAAGTTACGCGGAGAGGCGTGTTAGGGAGGAAAGGAAAAGGCACTTGAAGTATAATTACTTAAATTTGGACCTTTTGAGATTTCATCATTATGGTTTTAAGTAATGTAACTTTGGTCTTGGTTGAGATTTTATTATTTGTAGTTTAAGTGCTTTACTTTAGCAGATCCAACCCCCGAGAACATTTCAATCTTTGTAGTTGTAATTTGGTCTGACATCTTTTGCTCAGTCCAACTTTTTTATGGTCGTTAGTTAGAGACCTTTGTTACATCACAACTAAGCTTTACCAACTAAATTTATAACTGAAAACACATTATTTGTCATAATATTGAACTCATATTAATTTTCCATATAATTACTTCTTAACCTTTTTGAATAAAATTTACCTGTTTATATCTCATATATAGAGATAATATTGTACCATAGATCGCATATTTTTATTAATAAAATACTCACAAAATATTAAAAGTAGAAAATATCAAAAACTCATTTTAGTCTTTAATAACTGTCGATAACCTATGCAACAGAAACCCATCATTCCAAAGTTGAAGAGAATTTGCCAGACATGGACAATATCGTTTGGAGCTCACATAATCGAAGAATACACATAATTGGCATTATTAGTTGGGGCTTCCATATAACAGAAATATTATGATAACTTAGTATTCTTCTACTACTAAATAAAAGATCCGACCTTTCACACAAATTCGTGCCATAAACACTAAGAGGAATGGCACACACAATAGAGAGAGTTGAGACAGAAGAACGCAAAGAGAAAAAAACATGTAACAACTCATTCAATTGACAAAATAATTTAATTTACAATACAAAAGAACTCTGGAGAAACCAGCAGCAAAAACCAATAGCCTCGCGAATTTAACATACAAATCAGCACCACTACCAAAAAGTTTTTGTTATCCTTAGCTCTTTGATTTCGAGTGCTTAACAAGCCAATCAATGACTGAGTCAATATTGGTGGAATTCTTGCACGAGATCATATAGCAGCACACTTCTCTGTCAGTTATTGATTTCAATTCCCTGCAAAACAACACAATGTTCATTAAGAGAAGTCCATATAGGGATATTCAACCCTATGCGATTGGTGGTAGCAGGAGGGATGATAAGGTTAAGATCCCATCTTCTTTGCAACTAGGATATGAAGAAGAGAACATGCAGAGGTTTCCTTCCAAAGGCTATTTAAACCATGTGAAAGAAGTAAATTTCTTTCCTTCCTATGGTGAATTTTCCCTCCCTTCCACAAACCAACCATACTGTAAACTAAGGCCATAAAGGCCACCAATAACTTGCACGTAATTTTCTGCACTTACATCTGGTCAGTCAAAGCCTGTTTAGACAGGGCACCGGCCTTGTCAATCTTGTTTCCCAGCACCAGCAATGGAATACCACTGAGTGATGGCTTGCTCAGAAGGTCATGGAGTTCACTACTTGAAATGCTGAGGTTATCAGGGTCAGCAGCATCAACAACATAACTGCAGGGAAGGACATTTACAGTATCCAGAAACCAAATTAGCTCAGGGCTATCGTATAAGAATTCATGTATGTGTAAATATACTTGAGGTCCTTGAAATTTGTTAAAACTCTAAGGATAAGTACATTATTTAGCATCATTCCTTTAAATACACAAAAATGGTCAAGATCAAGGAATGCCACCAATCGAATGCACAAAAATATAGATCTGTCAAGCACCAGATTGGATATCTTGATCAGGCAAGCCATAAGAATTCAGTAAAACTGTTCACTAATAAACCATGGAGAAAACTAAGTTCATCGCAATTCGTAAGAAGAGCCACCATCTGCCATGTGTTATCTCTAAATGAGTGTACAAATGGATTCATCTACATCTATCTGTTAAAGCAATTCAAATAATAAAAGCTGGAGAGGAGATGCATACACTATAGCAGAAACTGCACGACAGTATCTCTCCCACATACTGCGGAATCTGGGTTGACCTCCAAGATCCCACAATTTTATGGTGACATTTCCTTTAGTCACTTTGCGCATGTTAAATCCCACCTGAATGCCAATAATTTCCGTATCATTATAAAAGATCACTTTGAAGTATTTGGCAGAATTGACCAAAAACTAAAAACTAGTATGAGATCCTTTAGGATGAAAACTTACAGTTGGTATCATGTCTTCACTGTATCCACCAGTCTACAAATGAGAAAAGAGGAACAAATCCATTAAGGTGTCAGATTCCATCAGTTATATGGAAGCAAAGCAAGTGAATCCATAATGGAGCTGGCACTAGAAGGTTAACAAGTAATTTACTTACAGCAATAACATTTACAAGAGATGTTTTTCCCGCATTTTGTAATCCTATCAGTGAAAGCTCCATTTCCTGCTTAAAGAAGAGGCTGGAACAAGCAAGTTTTGACATGAGGAATCATTTAAATAAGAGACAAGGGAAACACAGTGATCAGCACAAGTGCATTGTAATATTGAAATTCTGACATGTTATATAATTTTAAGTCCACCTCAGAAAGAAGATAACAATAAGTTTCAGCAGTCAAGTTCCAAACTCAGAAATAAAAATAAAACACATCACCATAATTGAAAGACCTTAAGCTAATAGCAACTACAAGATCTAAAGTGCTCAGCATGGTGGGTTGACAGAAGACTGAAGAATGGATGGTGACATCTTAAAATCTGCCAGCTATTAGTTTTTTGGTCCAGTCATTTCTGGAACCACCCCAGTTGAACCTGCATACGATGGAAGCTTAAGGGAAACAAATTGCCAAATAAACAAAAGCAGAAACGGCCCTGAAGATTTATTTTACAAATTGCTTCACTTTCAATAGTCAGTATCTGGTCCTTTTAGAAATATAAAAAGGCGTTCCAGCCAGATATATAGACTTTATTTTTCTGAGAAGAGGTGGTCAATCACTGACCAGGCAAAGAATCTGTCTACAGCAATGACTCTGAAGACACAAATTATTTTGCAAGAAACTTAGAAAAGTCAAAAAGCTACAAGAATTTCGAGGATTTAGGTGGAAAATTCAAATAAGAGTTAAAGAAGGGAAATGGTCCAGCCAAATCTGGAAAGTAAATAAACCGAAAGTAAATCAACCAAAAGGATACAATGACAAAAGGAATAAATTCTCAAGCCCTTGTCATGGACAAAGAGAATAATAAGAGACCATCTAAGGGAAAAGAAACACAATTTCAGCTGGCACGGGATCCTAGGAAGGGAAGACATGAAATCCCTTCTTATAGCTAGCAAAAGATTTACTCTACATATTTTCAGCGGTACAATATGACAAGTGTGAATGAGAACTGCCAGTGCCAATTGAGAGGTTTATCCTAAAACGCTCACTTATAATGAAAAACAAAACAGATTCTTGTCATTTCAAACTAGAAAATCTCCTTGCAATATTTAAAGAAACAATCTTTTAATGTTCGTCGCCGTGCCTTGGTGGGAGGTGTAGTAGTGAAGTACAATACAATAAAGAGGTCCAATGACCTCTGAGACTTCTCCCCACCGTAACTCTTTCAGAAGTGGACAAAGCGGACAAGATAAGTGGAATTGTGTGGATAGAGTTGAAAAAAACATCTTTTTATAGACAGTTCAACATCTCATAGCCTCAATCCAAAACCTTGTTATGCACACATCTGATAAACAGACTGAATTTCTTTTCCGCTATAAGATATGCGGGAATACGATGACAACTACTATACAAGTTTCATGATAAAACTCACAGACTCACATTGGTGCCTCAGCAAATCAAAGACGAGTTCTCTAACAATTAAAGATCATCCCAACAAACAGAAGAAGATGCAAAAATCATATATTTTTATTCCAAATTCCAGAAATCTCAAACAAAACAAATACGAAGACACCAGCACCAAAGTCATTAATCAAACGTTCAACAGATTACACACCCAAAAACGAAAAAAAGCAACAAACAAAAAGAAGACAGATCGTACCCCACAGGACAAATTCATATACCTTAAACAATAACACTCAATTATTTATTAATTTTCTCAATCCATAAGCCAACAACGGCATATGGAATCTACACATAACTGTCACAATTAACAAATCTAGAGCACGCAAAATCCTCAACAGTTAGCACATTATGACACACAAAAAAAAAGATGCATAATAGAAAAATAAAATTCATCACCTAAGCCTCAATCTCAATTTAATTCTAATAGGTTATAAGGATCCTATTTAACTTTATGATTTTTTTCTTCTTTTATACAATAAATAAAGAAAAGAACATAATTAAAAAGGTAATATACCTTCGAAGCCAATTGAGAAAAGCTTCCCAGATACCCATAGTTTATGCGAAGAATCAAAAACGAGAAAAATAGAGAGAGAGATCTGTATAAAATTATATATCAGTATAAAGAAGAAAGATCCCTCTCAGACATAACACAAGCTACTTTCTTTCCCTCGCTACTGTTTATTCTATATGCGTACAAAAAATGGCGAAAACCAAATCATAGGAGATATGGGAATTAATTATTGTGGTACAGGTACAAGACAATATTTTCGTGATATTTTGCCCTGGAAACTACATTAATTTACTAAATAGCCATTGAGTTGTCAGCTATATTTCGCTGTCAGATGTCTACGTGGACCAATCGAACTGATCACTTAAAGTGCAATAATGAATTACGCGCGAGGAGATGTGCGTGACATACACGAGAAATGAAAATTCAAATCCATTGGCGAGGGGCGGTGCTATATGGATGATTACTGGACGGTGGGCCGGCCATGTTTTAGCCTATAAAACCTAGGGTCGACAGGTCTGGTGCCCAATTTTTGATTGGGTAGATATAAAAAATTTGATAATAAAAAAGTATTTTATGAAAATATTTAGTCTTTCAAAAGTTTAATACTTATAATTTTCTAGATTGATGTCAAACAAGCAATTAAACTGCATCAAGATACAAAAATTCGTCACACCGTTATTTATAAATATCATCAGTCAATATGTTCTGTATAACACTCTTTTTTTAATCATTCCAAAGATAATGTGAACTTATATATATATATACAGGCGGATCTAAGCCACGTAGATTTCGGCATGCGGTCCAGCATGCTTTGATAATTCCTTCACAAATTAGGCGGACCGGATAACGGGGGGCACATGCCCCCCATAATTTTGGGGAAAGAAAACCCTGTGTATATATTTATATACCTTAAATAATAACTTGTAATTCCTTCAAATTTTAAATAAAAATTATGATAAATTTTAAAAGAAAATATTTAGTCTTTCAAAAGTTTAATACTTATAATTTTCTAGATTGATGTCAAACAAAATTAAACTGCATCAAGATACAAAAATTCGTCACACCGTTATTTATAAATATCATCAGTCAATATGTTCTGTATAACACTCTTTTTTTTAATCATTCCAAAGATAATGTGAACTTATATATATATATAGGCTTAAATAATTGATAAATTTTAAAAGAGTTAACTTCTCCAATAAAAATTGTAAAGTAGCGCTTTGGCTTCCGCGACTTGATTTCGATTCTCTGCTCCTACAGTTCTTTTTTTTTTTTTAACTTGTGAGTCCACTGTCACTTTACAAATTAGTGCAGAATTTTTAATATTTTTTATTGTTTAGTTCCCCTCCTATTTTACTTTTACATTAAATCGCTCCCCCAAAAGTCCCAAATTTCAAAATATCTTTTCCCACCTCTCACTTATTTGTTATTTCCCGACATAACATAAGCAAAAAGAAACTCCTTTGGCTCTCCCCATTCTCAAACCTTCTTCCATTATCAAATTTCTCACAAATCACTAAGTTAGGAACGTCACCCTTAGTCGAATCCAGTATTTGCATACCACAACTCACAAAGCAAGATCGAATTATTTTCAATTTCGTTGAACTAAACACCTCTTTATCTCAAGGTTATCTTTTCACTAATTGGTAAGTATTCTTTCTAATTTTTTTTTGTATGAAATACAATATAGTTATAACTTATAATAACATAAGGGGTGATTCCTCTATTATTATTATTATTTTTATTTTTTTTTTATTTTTTTTTTGCTATTGATGTGTGGGGTGTGATTCCGCTATTACGTATAACTAGTATTAGTACCCGCGCGATCTGAAGAGAATGTTCAAAAGTATATATCATGTCAATGGTTACTATATGTTTGAGTACATGATTAGATCATATTGTTTTAATGAAATTTCAGTTAGCATCTTTGTTTCTCAATGCAATGCATCCAAATAACAAATCTTTGTTAGATTAGAGGAAAAGAATCATATAATTACTAAATACCTTTCATGATCCTTATTTTTCTTTATTACATTTGACCTCATTTAGTATTATAGAGTTACATTGCTTACATAACTTAGCAACTTGTCATTTGGCATAATATATCATTGTAACTTTTATGATATTTTTTTTCTTTATTACATTATATCATTTAGTATTATAAAGTGACGTAAAATAAGTAATATAAACTGTGTTTGGCATAATATTAAAGAATGTTAACAATGTCAAGTATAATTTTGCTTGTTTGATCTTATTAGATCATATTTGGTTGAACAATATTTCAAATTTTCTCTTATTTGTAAATTCAATATACCTAATAATTATAAAATCTCTATAAAAATAAAGGAAACATAGAGTCATTGCTAGTATGACTTTTTAGTAGCTTGTCACTTGCCGTAATATTCTTGTCCACTACTCTATTTTGAATACAATAAGGACCTTTTTTAGAAAAACTTTTATTCTAGTTAAAGATTGATATTTCCTTTAAAATGTCTGGCTCGAGTGATATTTTTTCCATATATATACTATCATATGGGATTTCTTATTTAAAAAAAAAAAGGGTTCACCCTTTTACTATAGTACTATTTTTACTCATTGATGTGTAATCTCTTCTTGCAATAGATTCATCTCTCATGCAGATAATATCGAGTAAGCTCAAAGTTCCCTAGTTTGTGATTCTTAAACTTCTTGTTATTTTTTTCCTTCAAAAACTACTCTAGTCTCTATGATTGTTGATAATTTAACGGTCGAATACATATTTTTTCAATTTCGACCTCAAATAAAATATTTAATTCAACTTCAGTCAAATTTTGAATTAACGCTGTATTTCATTGTTGTTCTAACACACCCCCAGTTTATACAATTTGTCATTGTCCAAATGTTGGATTCCTAGACAAAATCTTATCTAAGCAAGTACAAACAAAAGAAAGCACTATCTTGCACCTACCATATGCATCACATTGGCCAATAATATTGTCACAACTATCTGCTGTTTGAGACGGGAAACCATGCCATTCCTCTCTCTTCCCATCCAATGTAATCATTGAAGCATATGGTACCGATCAATGTTGACTTGGATATAATAGGACTATCCAGGAACGTATTACTATAAATGTTTCTTTTTCATCAAATCTAGACTCCTGATACACTACTCATTGTAGAACATTGCATGGTCCATTATTGAACAACTTAATTTTACATAACCTCATGATATTTTGTAGGATTTAGCCAGAAAGATCACAATTTGAATTAATTTATTCTTCCACGAGGGGTAGCATTCTTGTCTAAGTCCTTTCACAACTCTCAACTTCGTAAAAATTCCTCTAGATTCCCTAGCCAATTGAAGAACATGTATCAATCTGCAACAAAGGAGTAAAATGATATATTTCATTCAAAGTACAATTTTTTGTCCTCGCTATTAAACACCAATAAGCAATCCTTGGATAGACACTTTCATCAAACTTAGCAAGTTCAGTTAAATTACAGATACTTCTCCAGAGAGATTATAGAAAAAGAAAGACTTTTGAATTAAACTACATACCGTGGTTCCCATAACCACAGCTAGGCTTCAAACTTTCTGCTTCCTTGCAAATTTCTTTTCCAACATTTCCTTCCACAATCCAAGCGTCTTACCTATCTCAACATGCCGAAAATTGGGTTTACTATGTTATCAACACCTAGAAATCATACCAATACTATATTATGTCAAACCCGATTAAACCAATAATTACAAAGGCCACATTCAATAAAAGTACCAGCAATTAGAGACAGTTACAATGATATTATATGTTGCATCTTTATGAAGAAAAAAAGGCTCCCCTATTTCAAGATTCAAGGCTTCAGGAAAAAGAACACGTCTTCAATTTATTACTACTGTCTACAATTCAAATTAAAAGTCACTAATGATAAGCACTAAGAATTAAGCTAATACTAAAACTCTAAAACCGTGAAGTTTTCCTTCAAATTAAGAGATGCATGGAAAGTCAAGAATAAATTTACTGTGATTGCAAACTAAAGTTAAGAAGGTTTGACTATGTTGGCAACTACACTTTTTGTTAAAATAAAGAAATATATGTAGAACGATTTTGTGATTCACAGTGGAAAGAGAGTACAATATATTATTGCCATTTACGCTATGAGACATAAGAAAATAGTAATTGAAGATGACGAAGAAGAAGAGACAATGTAAATATTAGGTTTGGAGTCAGGAGAAAACTTCAGCAACTCTTTCGTGCTTTCTGAACTTAGAAATCGCAACTTATCACTTGCCACAACCATAATCTTCTCGTCTTCACAATGAGAATAAGGAGGTTAAATAAAAGTACTTAAAGTAAAAAGGAAATTTAAGACATAAGTTGGACGCAAACCAGTCGAATGAGTACAAAGGAAAGGGGCTTCTTTGAATGTATCGGAGTTCATCTCAAATACTAAAACCAGTCGCAGCAACCGCATGAATCATAGTATCATACGTCCTTTGGCCACAAAATACCCCGCTGCATTCAAAAGCAAGATATTTCATACTTCTGCTTTTTAACTGTTTTTTGTGATAACAAAGACATCCGTATGTTCTTTTCTGCGCTAAAAATTCAAAACAAAAAGATATCACATAGTCATGAGATGCAAAAAAAATAGCCCAACGAAGTTGACACAATTATCAAAAGTGTTTTAATGAAACGACATGTGTATAGGCTAAATATTTAAATTCACACATAGAGGTGTAGACTTCAGATCTTGTTCAAGAAGTTAGAGATAACAATGGAGGGCTTCCTTGTACCTGTTGAGATTGTTGAAATACTCAAATACACGTTTCTTATTTAAAGCAACTCCTATGTTGGTGAGAACATGAAAATAACTGCTCGTAAATCAAGCAATAAACTGTCCCAAATCAAGCAATAAAACTGATCGTGGGGATGGGTAATGGAGGAAGTGGTTTTTTTTCTTTTTTACTATATGCACGGTTATGTAGCTTTTTTCCGAAGTTTTAAAAGTTTTCAATTTAAAAGTCAAAATTTAAAATGCAGAAGTTTTATTAGTTAGAAAAAGTAGTTCTTTTTGTCTTAATAATGCCACTTGGCTTTTTTTTATTATGCCACTTGGCTTATGTGGTGCTTCTTCCTCTCCTTTTAATAATATATAGATATAGATATAGATTGGCTATTGTATAATTAGTAAGTTTTTTTAAGATAACTTTTTGTAATTGGCGTACTAAAGATAATGGTGCCCCTGGGCCCGCTCAAATCTTGGCCCATTCGTATATATATACAATATATATTTGGACATTCTTTAATTTTAATATGTTTGATTAAATCTTTGATGATATTAGTATCTTATAAGAATATAATGACATGTTTTAAAATTGTATATTTAAAAGTACATTTGATATACTCTTTCACCTATACATTAAAACCTTTTTTTTTCTAAAAAGCTAAAAGGGTTAATTTCTTTTGTACGGTTTTTTTGGAAAAAAATACCGTGGGAAAGTGGGGGATTTTTTTTGGGAAAAGGGGTTTTTGGTAAAAAAAAGGGGAAATTTGTCATCTTTTTTTTGGCATGAATTTTATTTAATTGTTTAACCCCCCACCATTTTTAAATTTTTTTTTTAAAAAAAATTAAAAAAATACAATGATTTTCATTTAAATAATGAAGAACAAAATAAAGAAAAGTTTTTTAAGTAGCTGAATATAAAAATGATGTAAGCACGCAAGGCAAGTAATGCCCAATTTGTGGAAGGGTTTAAAATCCATGTTTTAAATCGTCCATGTCTCATGCAATTACGTGGATACGGGAAACCCGGGAAAGAAAAACCCGGAACAAATACAGGGGTCTAATGGACTATTCGGCTTATATAAATGAAAGAGCATAACTAAAATGACCGAAAAATCTGCAGAATTACCAACTTTTCCAGCTCTTTTTCTTTATCTGCAGAAAAAAGGGTGTAAACCGGTTCGCAAACCCCGGCCCGGGTAACGGCCCGGGAAACGGAACGGAACCGGAAATTAACCCGGTTCCGTTAACCCTATAATTGTTTGCCCGGTTCCCATATTTTGGGAACCGGAAGGAAAACGAATGGCGTTCCCGGTTTAAAATTGAAAATAAAAAAAAAAATAAAAAAGTTATTCTACATTTTTGTAAACTCATGTTTTTTTGCAAGTTAAAAAAAAAACAACTTGCAAATAAATGTTATCAAAATGAATAAAAAATGGGTCTTGACACTTCATTTCTTGTGTTTATTTTTATTTTTTTTAAAAATTCTTATAGTATATAAGTAAGTATATATATATATATATTAATTTTAATATATTTTATATATATTTAATATATATGTATATATGTATATATAGTTTTATATTGTTATACCTATATATAAGTATATATAGTATATAGTACATATATATATATAGTTTTATAAATATTTAGTATATATATTAAGTATAATTTTATTTTGTATATTATTGTTATAATATATTTTTATATATATTAATTTTAATATATATAGTATATATATTAAGTATATATAGTATATATAGTATATATATTAAGTTATACCTATATTAAGTATATATATATATAGTACATATATATATAGTTATACACTATTTAGTATATATATTAAGTATATAAATATATATTATATTTTAAATTTAAAATATATTTATATATATATTAATTTATATATTATGTAATATATTAATTATAATATATAAATATATATATTAAAATATTATTATTTATTAAGTTATACTATATATAAGTATATGTAAGTTATACATTTTTAAAAACGAAAACTTCGTATTTTATTTTTTTTTTAGGTTACGAAATTTTTAAACTTTAATTATAAAGTTGTATAACATATGTAAAAATACCTACAATATACAAATAAATACTATAATATATATATATATATAAAATACAAAAAAATAAAAATAAAAATATTTTAAACACTCAGAGCGGACAGTTCAGTTTGAGTTCCGGCACAATGGCCGGAACGGTTAAAAAGCGGATTCCGGTTTTTTAACGAGCCGGCCGGTTCATAACCAGTTCCCGTAACGGTTCAGTTGGAACCGGTTGCCCACCTTTATGCAGAGAGATCCATAATTTAGGGCACCTTATATATAGGTGTTTGAGAAAATAAAATTTTTCTTTGTTTATAAGGAAACATATATAGAAATTGCACATGTTTTGCTTCCCGTCATGAGTGACTCTAGCCATACTGAAGACGATTATTGTTCTCTTGTCAGTGAAATCCCCAACGTATGAACTATGTAAAACGAAATTGTTAAGACAAAGATTTGCTTTTGTTTGTTGTTTGTAAACGAAATGTGAAGATAAGAGTTTAGTTGGTCAAGAGCAACAACACTGTTGAAACGATGACATGAGTACAACATACTCGTACCGGATGTTTATACAATCATTAGATACATGTTATGCACTTGCATATAGATTTTTACCACTTAACTACAATTAATTAATTATTTTTCACAGATCACTTAATTAACCACAATACAATTTGATGCAAACCCTAGACATTCTCTCAACATTAACTTTTCAAGTGTCAAGTTTGTATTAATTAGTTGGACACGTAGTTTGTCACGTAGGGGCTATGACACTTTGTGAAAGATTAGTAAATCTATTTGATAGCCCCATTGTTATACTTTATCGAAATTTAATACTCCACGTACAACACTTCTTTCTTCTAGGAACTCCTACTATTTGAAAGCTGCATTTAGTGAGTAAGCTGCATGCGTTGTCTCGAAATCGATCGGTCACACTCACACATTCAATCAACTTGTATAAGTTTACAAAAAGTCTATTAATCAGTAACCACACCTACGTACTGTTTCATATTAACACGGAAGCGAGAAATAAAGGAAGAATAAAGAATACGCCATATATTTGTAGTCTCACAATAATCTAATAGTTACGCAACAAAAAATTAATGTTGGAAGTTGGAAGTATATATAAGTCCAAATCTATTTACTGGTATTCTCTATTATTACGTGTACGTGTTAGATAATAATGTCAAGGGTGTGTCGTAGTTGGTGACATGTTATGTAAATATTGTATCTGTATGCACATTCAACAAAAGCATAAAGAAAGGACCCATTTATCTCATTAATAGTAAAAATTACTACCTAGCAAGTGTAAAAAGTTATCCCATTGATTTAGATGGTAAGCCTTCCATATTCGAATTTGGAAATGCACGAACTCTAACTTTGTACCAATTACCAAAACATCTAACAAGTTTACACTATTAAAGTCTCAACAAGTTTAAGAACAGCAGACAAATTAACTTCTTGTTGGAACATGATTCTGCCAATTAGTTGCCAGTTTTTATATGAAATTGAGTTCTAACTCTATGTTCTCGTTCAGTTTTAGCAAGAATAATTAGGACAGGGGCGGTTAACTGTGAAACTCTCTATTTGAATTATTTGTTTGGAACAAATTTGTTTTAAGAAAAAAATATATTTTGCCTTTCAAACACCTTTAGGATACTTTACTTTCTTGGAAACGTTAAAAAAATCTCCAAACACCTCCCAAAAATTTTTTTCCAAAGATTTTATGAAAAAACAAATATCCAAACACATGGTCAGTTTACTTTTTCCCAAAGAGTTGTACAAAGGACTGTATTTATTTAGAAAAATGATAAGGAAAGACACTAAATCTACTTTTTAGAAAAGGTGCAATGAAATATCAATCACTCTGAATATCTTATATATATATATATATATATATATATATATATATATATATATATATATATATATATATATATATATTCTCTAAGCGGGGTCACATTTATCTTTTCCTCAATTTTTTTTGCCTTTTTCCCTATTACTCTCTTCCATCTTATTTTTAAACTCAAAAGTTGCAACCCATCGTCGGTTATAAACTCAAAGAGTTACGTTCATCTTTATTACATGAAACAATTTTATATCGGAAAAATTAGAAACAATTGTGACTCGCAAGATAAGGCCATATTCGATTTTTTAATTAATGCATATGTTGTTCATGAAAGAATATTAATGTGGAAGAGTTGAGGAAGACTAAAGGGCAAAATTGGAATTGTAAAAAAAATTGTTTCATTTTTGCCAAATTGTTGGGCCAAAAAAAAAAAATAAGAAAAAGAGGCCCAATTTAAGGGGGCTTACTTTATCTCTTCATTAATGTTATGATGAAATAAATAAGAGGGGCTATATAATATTATCTATATGGAAGTTTTAAGAGGCCTCAAAGGAGAAAAAGAAGAAGAAGAAAAAAAATCTTGAGTTAAATCCTTGGTCAAAAAATTCTTCTTTTCACCTTAATTAGTCGTCTTATGGTATAATTTTTCAAGAAAGTTACGTTTGTGGCAAGTGAAGAAGTTCCCTTAATTCATTCCAAATTTATATTCGAATTTAATGAAAATTATAAAAGTGTGTGTGTGTGTGTGCGCATGTTGGGGCCACAATTAATTGAAGGGGTAGGTGAAGTTGATTTTATTTGCGTGTTAGTTGTGTTGTGGTGGTCTTTAATGTAAATGAAAGATTAATGGTTTAAGTTAGCATGAAAATTGGTTGTAGATGGTTATATGGGAAGTTATGGGATTTTATTATAGATTTTATGTAATTATGGAAATGGAATTGTATGCAAATTATGATTGTCCTCTATCCTTCTTCTTTGTCTTAGAAAGTCGTTTTCGAATAATGTGAAAATTTTACCATGCTAGATATGAAGTTTCTCCAAACTTCCTTCATCGACCCTCAATCAATCCGTAGACTCGATCAAATATTTCCTCTTAACAACACATAAAAAAAAAAAATTCCCTATCCTCACGAGCAAATCATCTCCCTTCAGATTTCCTTATAAATTGTTGGATTAACATCCTTCATCAAAATCAAAACTCATGGACGCTCCGTAAGGCCTATGATCCGTAATTTGAACAGACGAGGTGGGCCCTAAGTCTACTTTTCAAATTTGAAGTATATATCCATGTAAAATGATTTGTCAAGATATAAGAATGCTACGATCCCTAAAGATCCTAAGAAAAATCAAGGAAAATTTTATTTCTTTCTACATTCGATTATTCCGTTGTGTGAATAACAACATGACATTAGCAATAAATTAGGCATCGATATAGATTATGTATTGTTGACATAGTTACGTTGGTCTCTTTGTTTGCTACATTATTCACTAAAATTGGGGCGGGACACGTTAGGCTTGTGTTTATGGGTTTTTAGATTTATACATTTCTTTTTATTTAGAGTTAGATGCTCATATATGATATATGATTTTTTTCTAATTGGTATTTTATTTTTATGATCATTATATGATTTTGCATTTATACTTTGATGAAAATGCTTTACTTCGGACTCTCGTGCGAGATTTACGGATCTCGACTCACATACTCCGAGTATCTTTATATCGTTACGCGTCTTACGATTATATTGGTTACATTCAACCACAAAAAAAAAAAAAAAAAAAAAAAGAACTCGCTCCTTGGTCACATTTCTCCATGACTTTTCTTTTCGTAGCATTTGTATATCTGGGGCACAGGCGGTATTGGACCTATGTTTAACACGAGATAGTATATATATATATAGGTCTTCACTAATGACTGCTCTATTTTTTTTAGTAAAGAAGTTTTGATCATGTAGTTATGTGTAAATTAAGGACTTTAAGAAATATAATAGATCCGACCTTTTACAAACAAACAAGCAAATCAGTTGAGATTAACATCCTTCATCCAAGGAAGAACTGTGACCTAGTCGCTTCCTCTTATAATATCAAAAGTAAGTGCACAATTTGGATTTCTTCTCTTTACAACTTTGAAAAATACATTTTCTCTCTTTTGACCATTTAGCTCTAATTTTCTTTCATTTGCCAAATAGAGTACTTCGTGATGAAAAGAATTGATAATTGTGCATATTAATGTGTTTATGTTTTCTCCTCATAGATACATTCTCTTTGTATGTTATTATAATTCAATCATATCTTTCTCCTTTTGATGTGATTTCTTTTCTTAAAATACATTTTCTCTCTTAGCTGTTTGCAAAAAAAAATGTTAAAATTAGAGAATTTTTCTTTCACTCTTCCTCTTTTCCTCTTGATCATCTTTATGTCCTTATTATGCTTTGATGTATAGATCTATGAAGTAGTAATTTAGTTTTATTTACTTCTCTATAATCAAGCAAATAAATATGATGATGAATTAGGAGTTATCATGATTTACGGTCTAATAGTAATATCATAAGTTCAAACTTCCTGGATAAAACATCTTTGTTCCATACTAATTATGTGAAAGAAGAAAATTTGTTGAAATGTTATTGTAGTTAGAAAAAGAAAAAGAATTTGAAAGTGTTAGGTTAGACAATTTTTTACTCCATATTAAATATTTATGTGAAGGGAAGAAGTTATCTTTTGGAAAATAATGAAAAGAAACAAGAGCAGCAAGAAGAAACAATCTTCCCTTATTATAGGTATACATGACTGATTTTGTCTTCTAGGCTTTGGTACATGGATCTCTCTTCCACTTTTTTTTTTCTTTTTTCGACGAGTTGCTTTTTTTAATTAAAAAAGTCTTAAGTAATGAAATCAGTTATTTCATTTATCGGCAATATCAGAATTGATTTTTAATGCATATAAATAGAAAATATTATCTCTTCTATCTCAACTAATTTATAAAAAATATTTTGAATATCATTTTTGTCTTTTATTACCACGCGAAGAGCGGATAATTTAACTAGTATACAACTAAGGCAGCTTATTTTTTAATAACCAAATGTATACAAATTATTGTTGCAATAAAGTTCAACGTGAAACTCAAGAAATGATAAAAAGAGGACAAATGTGGGGAAAAAATGTTTTAAAAAAAAAAAAAAGTAGAAAGTGATGGTTAATGTCTTTTGTGATGGAAAATACATCCATAAAATATCGGGTGATGAAAGGAAAAAGAAAGCTTACGTCGAAAAAAAGAAGTGGATCAAAAGCCAAAAAGGTGGTCACAGACTCACAGTCACTCACAGTTATCGCAATTTGTGAGCGGACGCCCGTAAATACCGCACACTTTATAGGCACTTGATTGATCTCCTTTCATTTCTCACTTGTTCAATTCACTCCTTTGTAGCAGTATTACTTATTGTGCAAAGAAAGAATAGAGATGGAGTCAATATTTATTATAAGAATAATCCCACAACTCTGTACACAGAAGAATAACCAAAAGTTTCTTACTAGCCACAAGCTATCCTAACCTTAATGACCAAGTCAAGGAATGAATTTTCTCTTCTTTTGTCTCCACTATCTTCATGTTTTCTCTATTCTGGCCCCCCCAATATACCACTTTTATTTTTTATGTTTTGTCTCAAAAATCAAGATCATAGTATATCATGCCGAAATCACATGGAGGGGTTCTTGTTCCTTTCGTTCTCTTATTAATTTGGACTAATATGGTTGCCCAGAAATCTCTTGTATTTGGGCTCATTGATCGTGATGATATCTCAAGAAGACCTGACCCTCTGCACCAGTTAAAGTCATATAATGGAACTTACAATCTTGGCGACAAGCACTATTGGGCTGTAAGTTTTTTGGTTTATAATGAGACAAAAAAGTCTGTTTTTATTGTTAGCAACTAGCAAGGGAAGCTGCTGATATATATTGCTTCTAAAATTTACAGTCTGCGGCTTACACCGGCATCCATGGCTATGCAATTGCTGGGATATGGTTATTATTTGGTTTGGGTTTTGGAAGTTACATCCTTTTTAAGTATTTTCATGGCAATTCAACTCCAATTGTTGAGTATCCGCCTTCGTCCTATATTTTGATGTTCTCGCTGGTTGTTCTGTTTACCATCCTTGCCATGTGAGTTTTGCTGCTCCTTAATTAATTTGCTGGATTTCATCTTTCAAATGTGTGTTACTCTACTTTTGAACTTATTCTGTGCTTTGTTCCTATGCTGGAAAAAAGATACACGCTTATTTTAAGATGACAAGTAAGGTGTTTCAGGGAATACATTCAACATCATGTCATATTCATCAATAAATAAAAAACACGTCGAGTACAAAGCAACAAAACAAGTAGTTTGTACATTATCTTTATAACAACGGTCAGTGTGTAGAAGTGAAACTCTTTATCAAACACATTTATGTCCCCTATTTTATATCGATCAATGATGATGATTACCTAAAAGGACTGTAGTGATATTTCGTTCATGCTTTGTTTTACAAGAAAAAGAGGAAAAGAAGAAGACTGACTGATGTGTCTACTTCTTTTTGTTTTGTTTGGAAGAGTTGCAAGCAGTGTTATTTTGGCTGCAAACAATGGTTTTGAACATAGAGTCGAGAGGCTTCGCCAAACAATTTTTGAAGCTGGTGGGGATACTCGTCATACCATTAGAAGGGTAATAAAGGTTTTGCTAAATATGCAAACTCTTTTAGGCCCTTATAATTCACAGGCAGACCAGATGTTGAATGTGACAACCCATAGGCTTCGAAGAGGTTCTATTACGATTCAACAGTTTGTTGACAAAACCCGACACACAAGCAATGAAGCAATTAGAACTCTGTAAGTCACTGGCCTGTGTCATTGTAAGCTCTTATGCTCAATATCAAATTTATATCTTCCTTAAATCTATGTTCTGTTTTGTTGCAGGTATGTTGCAAATATTGTTGTTGTCACTATCAATTTGGTACTTTTGGTTACTGCATTAGGTGAGATTCTGTCACACAACGCATAATATTTTGGTCTTATCAGAATGGAAGCTAGATGTACTTCCAATTCTTGCTATGGATTTTTAATTTCTGTATAGTTAGTTCCTTCTAACGTATGTGTAAATCGATCAATTGACATGGTTAGACTAATGGAATGCTGCTTTGGCTCAGTTTTGCTCGTTTGGCACTGGCCTCTCGGATTTATAATGTAAGTAAGACTTTGTTACTTCTGTTTGACAAAAATATTCTCAACGAGGATGCCTAATTAATTAAACATCTCTTAATTATTAGAATAATCTTGTGCTGCTGGATTTTGACAACTCTTAGTTGGGTGCTGACTGGCTTTGATTTCTTCTTCCATACGTGAGCACAAATCCTTCTCTTACTGTCGCTAATTAAGATTATTTTTCATTTTAAGCACCTATCTTTAGCAAATTTTTTTTGCAGCTTTGCAGAAGACACATGCTCAGCTTTGGAGGACTTTCAGCAGAATCCTCAGAACAATAGCTTGCAACTTATACTTCCCTGTGCAGAATCTGGAACTTCTGACAAAATTTTAGTGCAGATTGGCTCCACTGTTCATAATTTCATTACTCAGGTACTATTATTTATAAGTATATACTAGAAACAAGATACGAGCATTCTCTTACCATTACTAAGGCAAAAATTTATTTTTGATTCCAGCTAAATTCGAAGTTGAGAGAGGTACAAGGGTTAGGATCAAACGATATCGGGGAAAATAGCTCAGGAACGAGAGGAGTTTGCAATCCCTTCTCCGGTGCACCTAATTACATCTTTACACCTGATCTCTGTCCTAAGGATACTATTCCAATTGGAGAACTGAAATATGTAAGTTATTATAAGCAGTAACTTACTGAACGTGAATAAGAATCTTTATGGCTCATCCAGTGAAAAATTGGAAATTTATTTTACGTTTGCCTGTAGGTTCTATCAAGAGTTACATGTTATGGAGAAAATTCCACAGGCAATTGCGCGGGTGAAGGAAGATTTATCCCACAGGCCTCATCCGTGATATTATTTGCTTACACCCAATCTATTCAAGACCTGATTGAAATATTCCCTGATTTGCTGAGCCTAACTCAGTGCTCAAAAGTAAAACAAGCATTCGCAAACATTTTACAGCACCAGTGCAGGCCATTTAGACGCTCAGCACGAATACTATGGTCATCTATGTTGTCACTTTCAATTATCATGGTACTTCTGGTATTGACATGGATAGTAAAAGCTCATCAAGAAACAGGAAGAAGCTTCAATACGTGTTCCATTATCCCTAAATCAGCCTAACAATACATAGAAACTTGCCCAATTGTAGTTATTCTGCAGGCAATGTAGAGAAGATATAGATGGTTTGCTTTTTTTTTTTGGTTTGCAGTTATAGTTGAAGTATACAGTATACTCCTTCCCCTGAAGTCGCAAGACGCCAAACAAATGGGGGTAAGGTACACAGAAATAGATAATGTCTACCCAACTTGTACTCGATTTATTGTTTCTTGTCATGGACTTTAGTGTACCAAACTGTACATATTTTGGCATGAATGGTGATTGATGGGTACTCGAGGCTAAGTGTTGGCCATGTAAATTTGCTTAATTGGCTTTGTGACACTACTTTTAAACGTATGCGCCACCTCTTAATTGGTTTAAACTTTATCTTTTGTTGGATTGGTCTGTTAAGGTTAGTGGAATTTCAATAATGCAGAAAATAACCAGGATTCTCATTTCTCAGTGTTGCCATATTGGTGAAAATCGCTCGGAAAAAAGTTACTCGCATACTCGCATTCGGTAACTATATGAATAGTACAAGACATGTGTCTAGCATACACATATTTTATCACTTGATCTCATTATAATAAAGTGACGCACATTCTTACTTTATTACTGTATTTTGTAATTTTAAGGTTAAATTATTTATTTAGTATAAATATCATGTGTAAGTAAGTACTCATGCTCTTTCCCTAAAAAGTTTTAATTAATAAGTAACTTATATGCATTAATAATGTAAACAGATTTTATATTATTAGATAATCTAAAGATAACTACAAGAAGTCAAGAATCCTATCATAAAAAAATAACTACAAGAACTCTTTCATCATATCATCTATACTATATTATAAGCATGAACTCCAAAACTAAGAAGTTAAATTAGTTAAATATCCTTTTTATTAATTTAACTATTCTACTAAAAAAAATTAAAAGAAGAAACGGATGCCTACGAGATGTGGCGATACCAACAGCCACATCGATTAAGTGCATTGGTTACTTGCCAAAATAAAGAAATCTTTGACGTTGACTGTACATGACTTTAAAGTCGGACCCAAAAGTTAGTGGCATTGTGATGACTTGAATTAATGCATAGTAGAACCTGAAACAAAATGACTCCGCGCGACATTTGCGCACAGAGGATACATCCATTCGTACATCATCAATATTTATCATAACTATATTCCCAACTCCATACATTATACTCATCATTTCTTTGGATGAGACTAAATGACGTTACAATGGCCAGAAATTGTCTCTTGTAACAGTTACATATAAATTATCACCCAACTCAAACAAGGTAGTGATTAATTATATTAGCCTAATATATGTTAGTTTTTCTCTGAAGTCACAAACTCAAGCAGCAGCAAATATGCCTCTATAATTTTGACTATGAGGGTTACAACAGTTACTATTATCCGACAGGGGGTATTGCACCAGACAACTGGTACGGAAACCATCAACTATCACTTTGATGGTTTCCCATCATTGTCAAGTTGTTGCAATTGCATGAAGACTGAGCAACATGAACATAATTCCAGGTCTATTTATTTCGTTAATTGACAAAGAAAGCGGAAAGCAAATGACTTCGCTGATTCTAATTTTTAAAAATTATGAAGAAGGCAAAGCAGGTAGTTGGTTCCTCTTCTATCAAGAAGAAAGTGACAATAAAATCGGGTTCTACAATTTTCTACTCTACTCATTTTTTAACTTCCTATCATTATTTGTGATTTATGAGGTATATAGATTGTACTATGTTAAGATAAGTGTTCACTATCTAATGATTTCAAAATAAATTATCTAATTTGCTCGCGAGTGATGATTGGGAATAAAAAGTGCTTCTTCCCCGCTCTATACAGTAATAATAGAGGGCAAGCTAGCATTAGAAAATTTAATGTTAATTATATTCCTTTGACCAAATGAACTTAGTATAATCATATACAATTTGGTGGCACACATGAAATTGCGTGAAAGATTAGTTTCAAGATTGTAAAATATAAATTAGGCTTACATTTTTACATTATTAAATGAAAAGAAATCATTAGAAAATTTTCTATGTTTAAATATTTCAAGGATTAGACGAAAATTCTATTAAAAGAAAATCAAATCCTAATCGAGAAGGTGTACTTTCCAATAAAGGATAATGATTCGCATATGAGTGCAAAATATTTAATTTTATATATAGTACCTTTACATAATCCTACAATGACCGTCGCAATGTAAAAATTCCAGAGAATACTATGATATATAACTGTGGACAAATTAAAGTACGTATCAGTGTTATATTTTTTTATGCTGCAAAATATTGATCAGCTTGCAACTTCAAAGAGTACATTCAATCTGACCTCTGAGAATAACAAAACATTAGTCATTTAAATTTGTAGTATATATTTCCTCCGTTTCAATTTATGTGGCACCTTTCGAATTTTGAGAGTTAGACGAGTTTTTCTTTGACCGCGATCTTATTGTATGCCATTTAAATAATTTTAAATTATCAAGTATTGTGACTTATAGTACATTTTATGTAGTTTTCGAATACGTAAATTATTTTAAAAAACTTAAAGATTCCATATCTGAATTCACTGTAAAAACCAACAAGTTTGACTCTCGAAATCCGGAAGGTGCCACATAAATTGGGACAGGGGAAGTAATAATTTGAAATTATTTAACCAATGTAAGACGAGTTGAATAAGTTTTTTTAATTACAATATAAAA
Organism: Lycium ferocissimum; assembly: GCF_029784015.1. Classification (NCBI taxonomy): domain Eukaryota; kingdom Viridiplantae; phylum Streptophyta; class Magnoliopsida; order Solanales; family Solanaceae; genus Lycium; species Lycium ferocissimum. Next base: position 64,473,484 of record NC_081343.1, read on the forward strand.
TTAATTTCTAACATAAGGGTTCTTTTTAAAGCTACAAAAGAAAGTATTTTATCACATGATAAATTTTATGTTTCAGTTTCAAGCGGACTATCAATGTCGACAACAAAAATCCTGATTAAGAGCAACTGAAATAGATGAAAGGAACACATTTTTTTGCACAGATTTCCCTTCAGACGTGCTGGTCTTTAACTTTTCCCTTCGCCTAAAAAAATGGCCAAAAATATATCAAGGTTCTGGGTTTGAACCCCGGCTCAGTCAAAAAAAAATTCGCAAGGCTATGTTTCGTGAAAGTTGGGCCTCATAAGGCCTAATTTGGTTATGTTGCAGTTCTAAGTTATACTAAGGCATTATAAGGCTTAACTTAGTTATGTTGTAGTTCCAAGTTAGGCCTCATAAGGCATAACTTCTGTAGTTGTAAGTTATGCTAAGGCAAAAGTTATGCCGAACAAGAGGTAAAGTTATGCATTAGCTTAAGGCATAGCTTCTATATACACTACAAGAAAGTACAGGAATGGCAACAACTGATATTTTGGCAACAAAAATAATATAGTT